>NC_143019.1:70972503-71217503 GCF_055824585.1 Amblyomma mixtum
GAGAGGAGAGACAAGAAGCAGGCAGGCTGTACAGTATTTTATTATTGCATTCTGTTGGAACGGCTTCAGTTCTGGCCTGTACATATATATTTTTTTCGCTACAGGGGGCACACTCAGCCCCTGGAAACTGGTAACAGTGCATAGTTGGAACACGCGGGCAGGCGGCTGAAATGGGGCTCGGCCCGGGCCACAGGTGAACGATGAACACCCGCCTTCCCCCTTCCCCTCCGTTGTTTTTTTTATTATTATTGTTATTATTTGCACATGATGAAAAGCTTAGGTCACAGCAAGGAAGGAAGGGAAGGCCATTCGAAATGGATTTCGTAACCCAAAAAAGCGGTTTCACTATATTTGGGTACAACTTGAAAAAGCAGTTGGCAACAATGGGCCATGGTCGATGGTGTTTTGTAGTACTCCACTGACCGAGCACTACAGAGAACGAAATTGGCTTTTTAATGTTTGGCTATGTCAAACAAGCCAGGCAAAATTCTAGAGCTCGTATTTTTTCCTGGTGGTTATCTTTTTGCTCAAGTAACGAGAAAACCTTCTCATCGCGGAGGAATTCTGCGTGGCGGTCCTGAATGTGGGCGGAGCTTGACTGCAGACTTAAGTTGCACCCGACCGTAGTGCGACTGTTACAGGACAAATGAAGCACCGCGTGTGAAGATAAAAGAAAGCCGCACACAGTCACAAAGACAGTCACAACCCTTGTGTGCTTTGTTGTGGCATAGTTTAGCAACATTTCATTCGGCAAGTGGTGGAAAGAACTCCGTGCATTTACAAACAGTTCCACCCGCAAACCTGCGCAGGCGTGATGAACATTCAAGGCTTAGCTCCACATGCTCAGTCTCCTGGAAAAGAATCGTTGTTCAGGAGTCTTGACAATTTAAATAATTTCTTTTTGTAAACTATGATAGCAGCAATTTGTCATATATTGTCACACATTAGAAAACTGTTTGAAAATAGAGTCCAGTTGAAAAGATGAAATGAAGGGTTTTTTGCGCTCGTCACCAAGATGGTAGAGGATAAATGTATAGTAGGTGAACAAGGATTTCCAATACGCAATAATTACACTCTTCAAGGCTGTAAAGCATGTCAACCATTTTAGAGCAAAACATTGTCACATTTGTCCACACGATAGATGCACCCTCCAAAAATTTGTAAACTTTCTGGTAAAAAGATCAGCACATTATAATGTGCGTTGAATAGAAGCATTTGGCTTGTTTTATCGACTTATTGCTAATGATAACAAGTGTTGATACAGTACGGAGGTGCAGTGGTGGTATTAAACCTAGGAGAGGATGACTCACTTTATTTTTTTGGCCACCGCGGTGGCTTAGTGGTTATGGTGCTCGACTGCTGACCCGAAAGACGCGGGTTCGATCCCGGCCGCGGCGGCTAGAATTTCTTTGGAGGCGAAATATGCTAGAGGCCCGTGTACTGTGCGATGTCAGTGCATGTTAAAGAACCCCAGGTGGTCGAAAATTCCGGAGCCCTCCACTACGGCGTCTCTCATAGCTTGAGTCGCTTTGGGACGTTAAACCCTCATAAACCAAACCAACCATTTTCTTTTGTGTTACCCCATAAGATGTGACGAGTTTTGCAGCCTGAAATATGAAAAAAAAAAAATGTAACAGCTGCCTTGTCCTTTCTAAAAAAAATTTGTAGCATAATCACACAGAATGAGTTTCTTATTGCGTTGATACAGACATGGTGTCACACGAATTCGTTCAAGCAACCGTAACACTTTGTAAAAATATATTGTGTAAAACTTCACAAAACGAGAAGATATGTCGCAAACCCTTGAAAGCAAATAGACAGTTAGTGTTTGAATTGCCCTCCACATACTGTTTCACAGCTGCATATTGTTTGGCTGAAAGAGTCTGTTAGCAATTCCACAAAATTTCATTTGATGATGAAGAAAACTGCCAGTCAACCACTCACCAATACATGTATACGTGCACTTTGCATTGAAACTAAGTAATCAGCGATGCGGAGAGAATAGTAGACAGGTTGATTTTTAAGTCAGATGCGAACACTACTCAACTCGAAATAGAAAGCCTGCATTCTAGTTATGCTAATCCCTACTTAGCTACATGCATTATGGTGGTTAGTAAAAAATAGCTACAGATTTTATTACGTTCACTCAAAACTATGGGTTTCTTGCGGCAGTGAGCAAAAAGGCGGTGTGCGAGTCGCAAGCGTAGTTAGCTGCAACATCTGTGGCGGCCTTGAGAGAGAAACGGAAGTACGCTTAACACTGAGTTTGAGAGAGCTAGTGCTCATCTAAACACGCTGTCTTAACACACACACACAGGCACACACGTATGAGGTTTGTTTCATATTGCGAACGATGTGGACACAGTGTAACAAGCAGCTTGCCATTTCTACAGAATACTTTGACTGGTGGGTGCTAGGCCATTAACTATTGACGCTACGAGCTCGTTGGGTCTACTTTGCTGGCGGGACGTTTGGGTGTCATAACTTTACAAGCTTACTGTTTGTGACTTAACATCTGTCAACAGGTAATAAGGGAGTAATTACTCATTGGCATCCACCCAAGCGCAACCATACAGCTACAAAGGAAAGCTATACAGCTTTCTCAGAAACTTCGTAGTTAAAGAAAAATTCGTCCTGGTCCGGGGTTCGAACCCGGGACCACCGCTTCACCGGAGCAGTCGCTCTACCAACTGAGCTAACCGGGACGGCAAGCTTTGTAGCCATATGGCTGCGCTTGGGTGGATGCCAATGAGTAATTACTCCCTTATTACAAATTTACTCCACCTTGGGGGATTCCCCTAAACATTTGACCAACATCTGTCAACAGGTTAGCCAGCTGATGTCGACAAGTGCTCAGGCTTGCTTCAGGAGTGTTTGAAGAATGGGTTTTTTTTAGTCAGAAGATATGAACGCTCAATGGCCATGGCTAAATTACACTAGAAAGAGCCATTTGGAGTGATGCAAGAATTTGAGCTGTGCCACATTGCTTGTTGGATATGACAAGTTTCAACACCTTGTTATAAGGGCAGGTTAACCCCCCCCCCCCCCCCCCACATTCCCTCAAGTGAAAAGTTCTGCGTGAAAAAACTCCACTGCCCGATTCTTTCTTTTTTGACGAAAGAAGTTCAAAAAATGCATTGGGCGAATAGGATGAGCAGTGTTGCCAACATGAAGGATTATGACTGGGGCAGCTTTGAAACAATTCCGCTCAGCAAGTTTTCCGAGTAGCTGCATAGCTGAAAGAGCTGCTTTTTTAGGAGGCTCTGCGAGCAAAGCAATGAAACTGATCAGCTGGGGAAAACACTGCGGCACTCTCGCACAGTTGTCGCACGTAGCTGCCCATTGCCAGTTGCATCCGTGGGGAGAAGCACCGCACGCAGATACAAAAACACACACGTGCCCACAAAAAAAATAAAGGATAACAGCCAAAAGAAAACCGGGAAACAGCTGCAGCTACGAAGAGGAGAATAGCTTTTCTCGACGCACTGGGAAATGCTTCGCAGCGATGAAATTTGCACCAGCGCCATTAAGAGTCGCTGTCGGACAGAACGCTTTTGAACAGTTGCTCATTTAAAATGAGAATACTCGGAGCTCTGCAGAGGTAAAGAGCTTGGTCTCTTTTCCTCTCTGCGTCGTAGGGAGTCGTGGCAAAACGATGAAAAGGACATGGATTTTTGGGCGATGTGAACTACAGAGCGTTTGTCGCTCGTCTTTTGAGGAAATAAGTTGATCGAAGCAGCCCCAGTGAACTTGGCTTCATGCCGTAATGGAGGACATGAAATTTGATAAGCAGGCAGTCCTGCCATGCTTAGCACTGCTAACAGGCCTCGTGCGCTTTCAGAGCAGCTTCATCATTTTTAGCTGCCTCTCTGCTGTTCAAGCTGCCACACCTGACCTGAATCCTGCACATAAAAGGACAGTGCCGTGTCGTGTCTCTCTGCCCTGATCAATGTCCCTTTCACCGCTGTTCAGTCGTACAGAAAAGGAAGCTTTCCTAAATCTAGCCATGATCTTGCAACACAATGCATCTTTACGCCAGAAGGGCAGTCTCTAAAGGATGAGTCTGACATCGGCAGTGGTTCGAAAGTATGTCCAGAGCACCTTAGGTATTGGCTGGAGACCCCTTACCCCTCCTCCTTGTGGGAACATTGGTCAGAGTCAATTTTGCTTCGACAAGGTGCGTGGGCATTAGGTACACTTCATGCGGTTGCTGCTGCCTCCGCAACACACATTTTGATGAACAGTATTACTACACTTGGCTGTGTCATACGGTGTAGCAGGATCTGTCTAGAGCACGGGAACATTTGGGAGCAGTCCAGCACAAGAACACTGGTCAGCTGGCCTCGTCCTAAGAGAAACATAGGAGCGAGCAGCCGCTGGTGACCCTCTGTGTCACAACAACGTCACGGCTATGAGGTGGACGACTCCGGCGGACTGGCTGACCCATAGAAGACAAGCTCCGGGATCTGTCCGCCCTGGACCCCGGTGCCGTTGGTTGAGTCCGAGGAGCTCTGGAACTGGAAAGTGACGCTGCCCACGGACACCTCGCTCATGCCCTCCTGGCCAAAGTAGCTCAGCTCCGAGCCCTCCAGCACGGCCGAAGCGGTGTAATAGGTGTCGGCCTCGATCTGGACGGGGTGGTCGAAGTACACCCGGAAGGTGCTGCTCGAGCCGTCCGAGTGGAAGCGGGTGTCGCACTGCGCCAGCGCCTTGCCACCGCGCTTGAGTTCAATGCGCGAGCGGTACTCGCAGGCACCGCTGCTCGAGCCGTACAGGCCGAAGCCGGCCAGGAAGATGCGCTGGTCGGCGCAGAACTGGACGCTGTCGCACCGACCCCTGTAGCGCCACTGGTTGCTACGGTAGGCGCAGGACTGGAACCGGCGGCAGACACGCATAGGCAGACCCTGGCGCGTCAGTACTGGGAATGGCACTGCAGGCTTGCGGCTTGCCGCGAAGTGGAGAAACATGTCTGCGGTCTCGCGGAGGGTCAGCACACCGGACTGCGCAGCATTGTCGGCAAACTCTTGCAGGGACATGGCGGGGAACCGGATGAGATACAGCGCATTTCCGAGGCACTCTCGGCGATTCTCCGGAGTCGGATCTATGCCCCGGCGAGTGCATTCAGCGCCGGCCCAAGCAAGGGCCGCTTCGAAAATGACAGCTTCGCGGGTGTTCAGGGACTCGCGGGACAGCACGGCTTCGAGGGTGGGTCGGTCGACATCGGGAAAGCCGTCGGAAGATAGGGCCAGGGCGGCCTGAGCATCGATGATCTCCCAGCAGCGCTGGGCTAGGGCAGGTTCTTCAAAGAGCCTGCTCTGGCTGAGAAGGACACAGGCGTTGCGGGCAGTCAGGCTGGTCTCCAGGTAGGCCACGCAGGCACGTGCCAGGTGTGGGACCAGGTATTTCTTGGCAGCGTATAGTGTGGCTAGCACAGTGTCTGCCTCTAGTGTGATGTCATCGCAGTACAGGTACCTGTGGCAAAAAGAGCGGTGACTTGAGCAATCACAAGCTAAAGCTGCAACGTAGCTTTAATGGGATGGGCCAGAGAGCTATACAGGAATGTGTGCCTCGAACTCCATATGTTCAGACAGTGACAAGTTGCACACTCGAGACTGCAATGCTTCAATGCATACCAGTAGCTCTCGCCAGAAGGAAGGTGACTGCATACTCTATTTCACTCTTTGCATGGGATGCTGTGCGAGAGGTGCATGTGCAAAGGCATATCGCACCCACTTCTTGAATCCACGGTTAGAGACAAGACATATAAAATGAACTGCCAGACACTGAAAATTAAAGTACTTGCACTCTGTCACACTGCAAGACACCAGCTGCTTTGGAAAAGTAGTGTCACATGCTCACTTATTGCTCCGATTCCGCCAACTTCCAAGCTTCAAACGCAATGTGTTCGTACTATGAATAGACACATCTACCTTTGGCAGCACGCTAGGTGTGAAACTGCGTATATGTTCATGGAGAGAGCACAACTACAGAGGCACAACTGGTTTTACTACTTCAACACATCAGCGAATTGCAGCACAGAGCATTCTGCAAGACGTAGAAACCATTCCATTCTTCCATCAAAAACGTTGCGAGACTGACCTGAGGAGGACCAGAAAAGCTGCTGGCTCCACGTCGGGTATCTCGATGTCCTGCCCGGGCGGTGCGGCCAGTCCCCCATAGAACATGGCGTGGAACACCGAACTGCCCGTGGCGAGAACGTACCGATGCGCGGGCACCATCTGCTGCTGCGGGCCCTTGGGTCCCACCACGAACCGCACGTCACTCATGAGCTCGTTGCGGAACATGGCCGCGTTGCGCTCGCGTACGCTCGTCCGCAGAGCCTGCCAGTTGGGGTCCCTCGTCTGGCTAGGGCCGAGCCACAGTGGCACGTTTGCCGAGTCTCCACCGGTAGCCCCGGCTACTCCAGAGGACGACGCGGATCCATTGCTGGAGCCCCCTGGTGAACGCAGGGGGCCCGGAGGGGGGCTGGGGCACTGCAGGTAGGCAGGCGGTGGTGATGCGGAGTAGGGGGGCGGGGAGACGGACTGCTGTGGGGGCTGCTGCGGCAGCGTGGGGCTGGTCGGCGACTGGGTGCCGCCGCCACCCGCTGGCTGCTGGCCTGCGAGTACGGATAACTACTTAATTCCGTCCACCACGAGCACACTGATCTGACAACCAAGGACATCTAAGCAGATTTCTCAAACTGCACAGTTGAAGGAAAATTCATTTTGGTTCGGAGGTCGAACTGGGAACTGTATACCACCTCTCCGGGGCTGTCATTCTACCTACAAAGCTAACCAGGACAGCTGGCAGACTGCAGGGTGAAGCGAACTTGACCAAACTGAGTAGGAACAGTGTCAAGTCCAGCATGTCTAGAGGAGTGCCTCAAAGTGGAGCAGTATTCTTACCTTGGGGTATTCTCCAAAACGCTTGGGACTAGAGAGGAGCACTCATTGCAGGGAAAAAAAGCCACCACTCTAGGACAGGCTATGGTGAAAACACGCAACTTTGCCGAGACTCGAGAGCTTTCAAAATCACTCGCTTCTCTAAAATATCAATTAGGCAGTCATATTTCTGCTTGTTTCCCAGATTTTCACAGATATAATGGTGGCTTTCTTCTTGTTTTTGTTTTATCATGATGTTCACAGTGTAAATGCCGCGGTTTGCTAATCGTGGTACACCTATGAAAACACTATTCGAAAGCAAGTAACTGATTCTGCAAGCGACTTCATTTGTATTGATGTACTTCCTGTGTACAGTAAACTCTGAAAATTAGTTCAAAGTGATCCAGAGGTGCACAGCCTCTTTAGTGTTGGTGCAGGGCCTCTTTAGTGTTGGCTGCTAGGAAATGGCATCAAGTATGTGCCCTGGAATTGAAGCTTGCCCCCTTCTGGCCAAAAAGGCTTTCGCATGCTCGCCACTAGTTTTTGTAAGCACACTGAATAAAATTCTGACTTGAGCAAACCATGGATGCCCAACAGCTTGTAAACCTTCAAAACAGGGCTCTGCCTAAAACAGCAATATCATGCCTCTAGACACCACCAAAGTGAAGTATCCAGAATGCTGTAGTGGTGTCGATTAAAACAAAAACGATTCCTCGTGCCTAAATCGTTGCTCATCAAAGAATGAAGTCAGGGCAGTGCGATTTATATCCATTTTACTCTGTCCCCTTTCGCCTTCCCCCAATTCACATTTTGGTGATTATGCAAGAAGAATTCGTTATGTCTCCCGTTGAATAATGTTAGACACTCTCCATCAGTAAGAAATGTAAAAACTGATGTGAGGTCAGAAAAAATATGTTCTATGTGCATGTTTACAAGACGGTACGATAAAAAAAACTGGGTATCTGTTATCAAACATTTGCAACCAGTTTTCGCTCAAGCATCTGGACAGGAAAGTCTCCCAGGGCAAAAGTTTGTTAACCAAAAACATACACTTTCGCGATTCATTACTCGCCGGCTGCAATACTATCACCTCATTTTTAGAAGTTATCTAAACTCTTATTATTATGCCTTACTTGTAGTTATCTCAGCCTACATGGTTGTCTTATCTCAATTATCTCAACAACTGATATGCTCGTTTTTTGTGTGTTTGTGTGTGGCGGAGGTGTGAGGCAAATATGTTGTTGCTTGCATGGCAACAGTACTAGTGCCACCCTACGTATATTGATTGAGCCGAGAACATGAGTAGAGTGAAGAGCCTTTCACTGATGTGTATGATCACAACTATCTCCACTTCTTGAAACGATTGACTTCCTTTTCTCCGGTTGCGGTGTGGCGAAGCAATAGTGTTATTCTTTGGGTAGCAGCGTTAGTGGTGTCACCGCAAGCGTATTGAGCCACTAACTTCGCTACGACCAAGAGCATTGCATCCGAAGTTCTCGGAATTGTAAGAAATCGTCACATAAAATACTGTTGCTGTGTGATACCAAACAGTAGCATTAACGCGAGACAGAGAGAGCTCTTAAATGAAAAACGGAGATTTTAGCTGGCGTGAATATTCGCTGACATGAGGGGAGGGAACAGAGGAGTAAAGATGGAAGAAGGGTGGTAGAAAAAGCGCGGTCATTGAAGAGAGTTGCAACGCAATAGTTCTCTACATGATGGCTTCCTTGGATGAGTGAGTGTTCACACAGGATTCATTAGTGACGTAACTGCAGATCTTGTCATTAACACATTGATATGACTGCGGAAAAGCCCCCTTGGAAGTAACTCATTGAACCAGCTTTCCAGGTAGTACCTCATGATGAGGTAACGAATCCGTTTCCGAGCAAAACGTTTACCAGCCGAGCAAAGCTTGATAATAAGCGTGATGCGCTAAGAAAATGCGCGAGAATTTCACGCGTGACACCCACCTCCGCGACGTTCTTGTACGCGGTACATGCGCCTCGTGAGAACCATATATAAGCTCCCGCTTTCTGCGTCGTCGGTGACTTGTGCGCGCAGGCAGCTTCTGGGGCGTCCTCACATTGAGGGCAACGTCGCCAGCGTGAACGAAGAAGAAAACCGGCAGGCCAGGCACCGACACTGACTGACGAAACCGAAACTGGCGCGTGAAGAAACCGCCGGAGTGGACACTCGTGGAGTCACGCGTTTCGAGTCGCTCACTTGCAGCACGAGGGCCTTTCACCGTTTTCTTCACCGTGGTGCGGAGATGATGCGCACGACGACCCGACTTAAGCGTAGGTCTTCCTTATCGGCAGGCCAGCCCGCGCACTTTGTCACCGGCTATCGCAATCGCCCGCGCGAGGAGTCCTCGACGGAGCAGTTTCCATAATTGTCGTAGTAGCTGTCGTACCGGTGCGTCTCATCGTTTCGAAGCGTCGGCAATGGTGTTGCTCTTTCCAGCCGACATCGTACGCGTCATGGCGGCCCGGCCGCGCGAACGGACAATCCAGGCGGCGGTACTTTTACAGATCTGCGACGCAACGGCCGCTGTACGTGTGTGTGTGTGTACTCAAGCAATCCCGATTGGAGAGGCGTCGTCCGGTTGGGCGTTGTTTTGCGATCAAGGTCGGGCGCGCGCGGCGACAACTACGGAGGCTAGCGCGTCGCGGCGCGTCACCACGTAGTACAGTATGCGCTACGCGAGCGTTTGCGAAACCGCTGTGGTAGGCCGCGCAGACGGTGTGTCACCGCGTTCGCCGGGAAACGATTCGGCTAGCCGGGGAAAGCCGAGGCAGCATCCGGACGAATCGCTTCCGCAACATTCCAATTTTTATTCTGGTGTGGTTTTCGATGTTTATGATGCAGATTCTAATGTTTATGCTACGGCACTTTTTTTTTTTTTTTTACCCGTGAGCATCCCGGCTGAGGCCGCGGGCTGGTTTTAGCGTCATCGGGAATGTGAGTGAAGGTGGATCGTAGTGAGCCGCAGACGTCTGTGCTTACACCGTCGTTCACAACATTGGAATTGTTTACAGGTTTTTGTTAGATAAATAAACGAAACCAAACGGTGCATTCACTTGCGACACTGACCCTGTATCTTCAGAGTGCCCAGTAAATATGTGTCTCTCCGCGAATTCGGAGGTCTTGGGAAGTTTTCCTGCGCGCGCCGCCATTTGATACGGCAACAACCGTGGGAAAAGGACGGGGGAAGGATCAGTGCTGCGCCGCTTTGAAACCTTCCTGTGCGCGGCGATCGGCGCATTTACGAAAGGATGCATCAGTTGAAATGCCAGGTAAATGCCCCTTCAGCGCCTTGCGAGGGAGCAGGCGCCAGTATATCTGTCTTGAACCCCATACACACTGAGGCAGAAAAAAAAAAATCGTCGCCCTGAGGCGAGTGTTAGCGGCCGCTCACCGTAGAAGGTCCACTGCTTAGCAGCCGTCGTGACGCTGTTGTTGGACTCTTCCCGTCGACGCGTCGTCCTCGCCGACATTTCTCGGCAAGACGCGATTTTCGCGCGAGCAGCGGACCACCGCGTCCTCAGTGATCTCGACGAACCATCACGGGGACCGCAACTTCGTTGGTCGCGTCCGGCGGCCGCAGGCTTTGACGTCAAGGGAGTGAGCGAACGAGCGCGCTGTGCTGTTGAGCTAGTTTTGTTTTTCGTTCCCTGCTCCCTTCTCCTGCGCTTCTTGCTGCGGCGTTTCGTTATCTTTTGACGTTGTTGTTTTCGTTCACTCGCGCTGCACGCTCGTTCGCTCGTCGCGAACCCCAAAACCAGAACTACCCGTCATGCACCGCGCGTCTTTCCGTTTGTTCGTTCTCTCCACTGGTTCTGTCTTATCTCATCTCCCGTGTTTATTTGCGTCATAATTTTGCACAAAATGATCAAGGCGTTGATTTTTTTTCGCCGTTCTTTTTTTGCTGCTGCTAGTGATTGATCTAAACAAAACATTTTGCGCTTTTATTCTGCTGAAAAAAAAAAAAAGCAAGGCGGACATATTGCGATTGTATTAAAGAAATTAAGCCGCTCTGTGAAAAATAAAATGACATATTAAAAATCAGAATTCGTTAAATTTGTCTCTCGCTGTTTATTTCTGTGTGCGTTTCTATTATTTTTAATTCGTGTTTCCACTTGTGGTAAATGGTGGCGCTACCTGCCACGCTGAAACGTGAACGCTTGTCGTCGTGTATTGTGATCTTGTGATCCATTGAGTCGCCATAACCCTTGACGACGCCATTTGTGTTTCGCGTGTTTTGCGTTGTGCTGAAAGTCAAGATAAACGGCCTGAAAGCGAAGCTAAGGTCCGAGAAACCACAATGCCGCCGACCGTGGAGGACGCGGTCGTGCTGCCTCCTCCGATGGAGGAGTCGGCACCCAAAGAAGACGCGTCATCGGCGACGTCGGAAACTGCGGGCGCTCCCACCGCTGCCGTTGCCGACTCCACCGCGCCGCCGAAAGACCAGCAGCCGCAGCCGCAGCCCGCACCACCGGCAGCGCCCGAGCCGCCGCCGGCTCCTGCCAAGCCGACAATCGGCATAATCTACCCACCGCCGGAGCTGCGAAACATTGTTGACAAGACCGCCACTTTCGTGGCGCGCAACGGTCCGGAGTTCGAGGCGCGTATTCGCCAAAACGAGATCAACAACGCCAAGTTCAACTTCTTGAACCAGGGGGACCCGTACAATGCCTACTACCAGCACAAGGTCAAGGAGGCGAAGGAAGGCAAGATACAGCCCGAGCTGGCGCTCGCCCCGACGCCGACCAAGCCGGGCCAGCAACAACAGCAGCAGCAGCAACAGTCGGCGACGTCCGCCAAGCAGGAGATCTCCAAAATCGTGGAGCAGCCCATCGTGCCCAAGGAGCCGCCACCCGAGTTCGAGTTCGTCGCCGACCCGCCGTCCATCTCTGCGCTGGATCTGGACATCGTCAAGCTGACGGCACAGTTCGTGGCTCGCAACGGGCGCCAGTTCCTCACCAACCTGATGAACCGCGAGCAGCGCAACTACCAGTTCGACTTTCTGAGGCCCCAGCACAGCCTGTTCAACTACTTCATGAAGCTGCTGGAGCAGTACACCAAGATCCTGGTGCCGGGCAAGGACCTGATGGCGAAGCTGAAGCGCGAGTCCGAGGACCCCAAGGTGATCCTGGACCAGGTGCGCTACCGCGTCGAGTGGACCAAGCTGCAGGAGGCGCAGAAGCGCAAGGAAGAGGAGGAGGCCGAGCGGGAGCGGGTCCAGTACGCGCAGATCGACTGGCACGACTTCGTGGTGGTCGAGACGGTCGACTACCAGCCCAACGAGCAGGGCCTGTTCCCGCCGCCCACCAGCCCGGACGACGTGGGCTCGCGGGTGCTGGCACAGCAGAGGATGGAGGAGGAGGGCGAAGAGGTCGAGATGGAGGTCGAGTCGGACGAGGAGGCCGGCAGCGACAAGGAGGAAGACTCGGCGGCGACGTCGACGACGAACGCGGCGGGGGCGCCGTCCAACCTGCCGGCCAGAGCCCCGAGCCCTCCGCCACAACCTCCAAAGGAGGCCCCGCCGCAGCTGCCGCCGCTCCCTCCGAACCCGGAGCAGGTCGTGGTGCGCAAGGATTACAACCCGAAGGGCGGCAAGCCTGCCAAGCCTACTGCCGAGCAGTACCTCATCTCGCCCATTACGGGCGAGAAGATTCCTGCTGACAAGATGCAGGAGCATATGCGCATCGGGCTGCTGGACCCGCGCTGGGTCGAGCAGCGAGACCGTGCGCTTCAGGAGAAGATGCAGCAGGACGAAGTGTTTGCGCCCGGCTCGGCCATCGAGAGCAGCCTGAAACAGTTCGCCGAGCGCCGTACGGATATCTTCGGTTTTGGTGACGAGGAGACAGCCATTGGTAAGAAGATAGGAGAGGAGGACAGAAGACCGCAGGAGAAGGTGCGTTGCCTCTGACAATTGTTTATTCTTCTGAATTTGCCTTTAGCAGAAAGTGGGGTCTGCAAAGAGCGCCATTTGCACTTTTAAGGAAGCCATAGAGGGGAAATAGCGAAGGAACCTTGAGTAGTCTTGGTGATCGTGGGAAAGAGGGTGAGAAGTTTTAGATGGCACAGCAGCATTCGCCCATGGATAGTGTGGTTGTAATTTGAGTCACGTGTGTTATTAGTGCAACTGAAATTTTGTGTAATCGAATTAAGGCTTGGTCCACTTATGGGCGACGTCTGTACCACAGTGGAATGCAGCTAAAGTAACTTGATTTTGAGGGAGCATTATCTTTTGCATGTCCAGCACCTGCCAAATGTACCTCTCGTACATCCATCACAGTGCTCCTTTCTTTTGCTCCACAGGTGACTTGGGACGGCCACACAGCCAGCATGGAGGCAGCAACGCGCGCTGCCCGTGCCAACATAACCATCGAGGAGCAAATCCAGCAGATCCACAAGATCAAGGGCCTCCTTCCCGACGAGGAGAAGGAGCGGATCGGGCCCGCCAAGCCACAACATGGCTCCCAGATTATGCCACCGCTCCCACCAACCAGCCTCCCTCCACCACCTCCGGTGACAGCTGCCCCACCTGTAAGTGCACCAAGACCGCCACCACCAAAGCCGCCACCGCCAGCCCCACCAAAGTCTACACCACAGTCCACACTGCTTCCACCATCGGCTCTGCGGTCTCAAATGGCACCCATCATGGCACACGGGCCCGTACCAACACCACCGCGTCCGATGTTGGCCACTCCGCAAGGAATATTGATGGCTCCCCATATGAGGGCGCCACCGGGCATGCTAGCGATGGCACAGGGCGGGCCTCCGCCAATGGCGTTTGGGATGCCTCCGCCGGCCATGGCTCCGCTGCCGCCAGAGCTGCCTCCAAGTCTTCCCGTGGACGACGAACCTCCAAGCAAGAAGAGCAAGACAGAGGAGAACCTGATCCCAGAGGCAGAGTTCCTGGCGAAGAACAAGGGCCCCGTGACTGTGCGGGTACAGGTGCCGGGGGCTCAGGACAAGCCCGAATGGAAGCTCCATGGCCAGACACTGACCCTGACCCTACCACTGACAGACACTGTGTCTGTGTTGAAGGCAAAGCTGCACGAGGAATTGGGAATGCCGCCCGGAAAACAGAAGCTGCAGTACGAGGGCATGTTTGTCAAGGACTCCAACACGTTGGCGTTCTACAATCTCGGACAAAATGCCACCGTCATGCTCCAAGTCAAGGAGCGTGGTGGCCGAAAGAAGTAGTGAGGCCACAGAATTCAGTGCACTGTTTTGTTTCTGCTATTCACACCATTATAAACCATGTTTTTACTTTGGTCCAGTTCCATTTAAATAAAACTCTGCCATCTCAATGCCTTTGTTTAATCAGAAAAAAAAAGCTCGTCTTTGTCAGTTATTGGAAGAAATTTTTGCGTATGTTCCTCAACCTGCATCTCAAACTAGTGGCATGGCAAACCAAGTGAGACCAGTTGCTCAGCTGACAATGGTTAGCATTGCTCAGATGTGTTCTCTGATCTCTTCTTGAAGATGCCAATGCACAGAATACTGTTGTCACGCCTAAACCAATGTGTGTGAATAAAATTTCGTCGTTCCTCATCCTCTTGTGCATTCCTGGCAACTAGTGAGTGCTGTGTGATTCATTTTTGGGAGTTACATCTGCCTTGTTTCTAGAGGGGTAATTGAGCACTACTTGTTTTCAGACAAGCACATAGACAGATCATGCCAATTGGCGAGTGAAAAAAGTTGGGTGAGTTGGTACATATTCGTTTTTCATTATTGTCCGAAAATAATTAGCGCTCAATTACTCTTTTAGGAATAATGCACACCAACTAACCCCTCAACGTGTTTTATTAAGCAATACATATGGCTCTAACTGCGTGCTCAATGGGTAGTTGTTACAGATGTGGAGACACTAAAAGTAACATGCTGTATCTTGCTGCAGCCCGGCTACACAGAGCACTGTGTGCAGTTTGTGACAACAGTCCCTATTGCAGGTAAAATGAGTGCATCACCACTGTTTTTTGCGCAGATCTTGGAGGCTATGCTACATTGCCATTCACTCCAAATCGGTGGCAAACTGTCCTTTTCAGTAAGGACGTCGCGAGTTTAAATCGGCTGGCAGGAAGATTTTTAGATCTAATTTTCTGACCGTTATATGCATGTTCTGCTACAAGTCAAACGTCAACTGAGCCAGAAAGAACCAAAGAGCCATTTTTTTTACCAAGATCGGCGATTGGTCAGAGTTGTCCTCGCTGCCCCTTTAACCGGGCCACTTCAAGAGTACTGGTGTGGGCAAGAACAACAGATGTCCCGCACAGCCACCACAATCTAGTAATGACTCGGAAGTTGCAACACGTTGTTTGTGTTGTCTTGTAAAAAAAACGGCTGAGGCTTAAATTGGTTAAGCCTGGAGAATGCGAAGCATCATCGTGTCGCGTAATTTGGAGGCGCACAACCACAGCAACGGCGCGAGGTGGGCCCCCGTTTCTCCACTGTCGTGACGTCATTAGGTCACGTGGTGTGACGTCATGTATCACGTGATTTGGAGGCGCACAACCACAGCGACGGCGCGAGGTGGGCCCCCGTTTCTCCACTGTCGTGACGTCATTAGGTCACGTGGTGTGACGTCATGTATCACGTGATTTGGAGGCGCACAACCACAGCGACGGCGCGAGGTGGGCCCCCGTTTCTCCACTGCCGTGACGTCATCGTGTCACGTGGTGTGACGTCATGTATCACGTGATTTGGAGGCGCACAACCACAGCGACGGCACGAGGTGGGCCCCCGTTTCTCCACTGCCGTGACGTCATTAGGTCACGTGGTGTGACGTCATGTATCACGTGATTTGGAGGCGCACAACCACAGCGACGGCGCGAGGTGGGCCCCCGTTTCTCCACTGCCGTGACGTCATCGTGTCACGTGGTGTGACGTCATGTATCACGTGATTTGGAGGCGCACAACCACAGTGACGGCGCGAGGTGGGCCCCCGTTTCTCCACTGCCGTGACGTCATCGTGTCACGTGGTGTGACGTCATGTATCACGTGATTTGGAGGCGCATAACCACGGTGAAGGGCTGAAGTGGTAGCTAAAGTAGTATGCTTCGCATAAAAATTTGCTAGCTTGGCTATGAGAATAGGTGCAAGTAAGAAATGCTTATAAGCGTGCTGCTACGTTCTGAATACTGTAAGGGACATGGTCAGTTTCAACGGTGTGCATTTCACTCGCCATACTGTCGGGCCAGAACCAAATGGGATTGCCATCTCTGAGCTGAACATAATCTTTCTCCTATTAAGCTCATCCGGCCTAGCCTTTGCTGCAGTGGTGCAGAAAGTTGTCCGCAAGTACAGTGATCAGCCATTTCAATTTGTTGCAAATTTATAATGTGCTGCAGCTCAAGGAACAGTGCAAAAAGGTGGTAGTATTGAAATCCAGCTAATTAGTGCAATTTATCTCAGTCATCTTGTACTGTAGCGCCCACAGCGCCATCTCAATATTTTTAAGAAGTTTTCACTCTGTGGTCTGAAATTATGTTGACGGCACCTCAGACACCTTTCTCAGGGCCTTATTGACATCTGCTCATTCAACCGAAACTTTCACCCTAGGCTGTCCTCACTGCTGTTGTAATTACTGCCAAATTTCACAGCCAAGCATTTTTTTTATATCGTCACAAGTTAATCTCAAAAACTTACAATTTGGCAGCTCAGTCGGCGATTTCTGCATGCAACGTTGCATCCATGAGGTTGTGACGTACCTGCCCATCAATATTTGCTATGTGTTTACTGAATGAGAAAATTTCGAGGTTGTTTTTGGTCATTTCATACAAAAGAATGTTGGAGTTTTTGCTTACAATCGCTAGTTTGGCCATTCAACACGCACACAAGAGCTTCCTTGATACTGCCTGTGTCATCATTGGCTGGTCAGTCGTGATGTCATGTGTTAGATGAAACTGAATTTCAGTTTTGGTTCACCATATTTTTTTAATGTTTTCTAATTGTTTTGCACATCATTTTGAAAACCATTTATTGTACCTGAGAGAGAGAGTTACGTGAACTATGATGTGATAGAATACTGTAATAGAATTGTCGAGAGCTGCCTTTTAAAGTATAACCAAAGCAGTGGCCATATGCAAGGTGCACAACTTCTACTCCCTTAGCAACGTGCATCAGTGATATGCCACCATGAATGGTCTCAATGGGCACTGAAACTCCCTTGGATGTCCTGCAGACATCCTGAACGTCCGAAGTACGTCCATGGGTGTTTCAACCAGCACCTGCTTTCCGAGCTTGTCGAAAAATACTTGTGGAGCGCCGTCCTTTATCAACCGTGGCATAGTGCAACTTTATTGAGCGCCCATTTCAGATCCCCTTTAAGTTTCTAGCCTTTTTTTTCTGCTTGGTGCATGTCACAAGAGGCAGACAGCAGCTGTTTGATGGATCCCCTCATCGTTGCAAGCGCCATTTGCCAGGGGGCGTAGAGAGCAACTGATAAAGTCAGTTGACCAAAGATAACAAGGCATACATTTCAGCTGGGAGTAACAGGTTGAAACATTTGAGTGGAGGCAAAAAAAAAATGAAAATATGAAGCACATTGTGTCATGTGTTGCGGAGCAGAGTGCAGCAAGTATTTTGCATCGCTGGCAAAGATGATGCGGTTTCAAGCGACAGGAGGCGGAACAATGTGTTCATTTGGTTAATAGGCTTCGCTGACAAAATCTGCATCTAGAAACTTCCGATGTGACGATTCTGCACTAATTGTGCTCCTTCATGCTAATGAATTTCACTACTTTTCTGGAAGGTTTTAAAAGCTGCATACGTTAAAAGAAAGGCAGTTCAAAAGCTGCCGGCCAATAAAGGTGGTGATACAAAGGAAGATGGGCGGAATTTATTTTAGGTTCTCATCGAAAAGATATCTCGGCAGTACCTCAGTGGCCTTGGCTGTTGAGCCCAAGGTTGTGACACTGCATCCGGCTTCGTCAGTTGCATTTCGGTGGAGGACAAATGTGAATACGCCTGCTCATAGTGCGGTGTCAGCAGACGCTAAAAAACACAAGGTGGCTGAAAGTAATTTGGAGGGCTTCACTACGGTATCTCTCATAGCCCGTGTGCAGCTTCGGGACATTAAATCCCCAAATATTATACCTTGCCGTACCATACCATACCTTACCACCGCAGCTGTGGCCTAGTCTTATGAGCATCCGCCTCGCCTGCGGGAGGTGCGGGGTTCATTCCCCAGTGCCGCCGGGTACCCACCGGTGATACAATGGGTACACTTTTCCCTGCCTGGTGCTAGGCTTCTTTAGGATGAAATGCTTGCGAAATGGGTCTTCAACCTCACCTTGAGTAAAAAAAAACCTTGTGCCATGGCTCTCTTTGGTCACAGATGCCCTTGCGTCATAAAAATTCATCATCATCACCATACTTTACCGTCATTGGATCATTAATGAAGCTTCTGTGATGACTCGTGCTTCTGCAGTTTTTTTTCTTGATATAAGGGCATTTGGCAAGGCCTGCTTGCTTGTTCTGTGTGTGCAACTCCTCACCTGGGTGTTGATAAAATGCCGTGCTCCCGATTTCAAAGAAGTTTGCAGAGTGTACAGAAAAAAAAAAAAGAAGCCACGTTTATCCCTCCCTGTATGCAGACCCGTGCCTTTACATCGTGCGCTTCGCCCACCATTTGGAATTTGGGGACAAGACGCACGAAGTTTCGATGACTGCACTGCGCATGGTCCAGCGCATGAAGCGCGACTGGATGCACACCGGTCGGCGACCGTCGGGACTTTGCGGCGCTGCCCTCCTGGTCGCCTCGCGCCTGCACGACTTCAACCGCACCATCCGCGACCTGGTGCGCGTGGTCAAGGTGTGCGAGACCACCATTCGCAAAAGGTGGGTTCGCCAGGTCACCCGACGCACTGTCGGGGTTTTTCCTGCGCAATATTTGTCATGATGTGGTGACTGTCTTCGCATTACATGCCCTGCCCAAGCCCACTTCTTCCTCTTGATTTCGACTAGGCAAAATAACCGCTGGTGCTTAAGGGTAACGGAGTGGATTCCAAGAGAAGGCAAGCCTAGCAGGGGGCGGCAGAAAGTTGGGTGGGCGGATGAGATTAAGAAGCTTGAGGGGACACGGTGGCTGCAACTGGCAAAGGACAGGGTTAACTGGAGAAACATGGGAGAGGCCTTTGCCGTGCAGTGGGCTTAGTCAGGCTGATTATGATGATGATGGTGGTGACTGTTGAGTGTTTTCTATGACAGGCCCTGTTCGGCCTTAATGTGCAACTCATAAACCAAAAGATGATGACATGTATTGGGGTTGCAGTAGTAACTGACACAGCGGTTACTGGCCTGTGCTGGAGCAAGTCTTAACATTCGCCAAAGTCTTGTCTGGTATTGTCCCACATATCTTGCAGTCGTGCCGTTTTTCTTATAGCCTTTTTGCATAATGATATACTGGAATATATATCTTACTCTCAACAATTCATCAATGAATTTATCTGCCTTTTCTTCAAAGCTATTTTCGTCTAAGTCTAACATGAAAGGCTTAGTTTACAGTGTGTCCTGTTCAGAACAAATGCTTCTTATGCCGATATTTGTTGCATCTCTATACGCCATACATGTTTCTAAAATGTGCAGCCAGGGTTCCCAAGGTGTAGCTAAGTGCTGAAAAGAATCTCTTTGCCCAAAATACGGAAGAATAACTATTGCAGTACTTCTGTGTTTACTGACCAGTAAATGGTAAGTAACAATAAACAGTGTTCACTGTGTTTACTGACTGAAGGTGTTAAACATGGTGCACCATACACCCAGACTATTGATCAGCATTTGTAGTGTCTGTGTACGAAAACATTTTTTTTTGTTACTGTAGCGTAAGTTTTAGATCGCACATTGTTGCACTAGCTCCACAAAATGCCGCCACTTGTATTGCGGTCCCCCGGCCATTTCTTGGCGTGATGACAGATATTGCAGTGATAACAGGTGCTCTTAGCCCTAGCTCTCCACCTTGTACTCTAGATGAACAACTGAAGTTGTGTGGGTGTGCCACCTAACAGGAATTTTAAAGTATACTGATTGCCTGAGTGAAGGAGGAGGAGGATAAACTTTATTTCCGCCGGCAAGAGTAGCAGATGGTGTGGGGTTACAGCCCCATCAAGGGGCCATGAGCCCGTTGCATTCAGCGACTTCTGGGTCTCTTGTCACAACCCGGATCTGTGTGTCCGAGTCAGGACTGAGCAATGCAGCCTCCCACTGGTCTGGATTCAAGAGCTGCAAACAACGATGAGGGGTGTCCCGAGGGTAAGCCCAGATTATATGGAATAGCATGGCATGTTGGCCACATAGTTCACAGGAAGGGGAGTAGACCCCTGCTCAGGTAGCACCGAAACATTGCGATAATGTTACATTTTTGTTACGCTCTAATGTTACTTCAATGTCCTTAATGTCCTTTTTTTCTAATGTTTTTGTAATGTTACATATAAACGTTCGAATAACTTTCCCCAAACATTCATGAAACATGTAAACAACATAAATGCAACATTCTCGAAAATGGTGAAGCAGCCCCGCGCACAAGCATTCAGGCCTGCCAGTGGTGACGGCACACAGCTTACAACACTTTGCAAGAACCAACAAGTGCGACACCTCCGCTACACTACAGCACAGCAACTCGTATTCACTCACCCCCAAACGGATATCATGCCGCCGAGCTTATATACTCGCTACTGCGGGATGTCCCATGAGTGACAGTGGGGAATGGGTAATAACTAAAGTTCTGTGACAAAATAATGGGGCTCTTCATGTAATCTATGGCGAGTACTACCTATCTAAGAGATGTGGTTACAAGGTACTGTTAGTTGAAAAATATCTTTACTCTAAGAACAGTGAGAAAATGTCTGGCAATCCGTGCTTGAATTATATTTGCAATGTTGTTTTATAGTTGCAACTCTAACATTATAATAAAATTTAGAAGATTACATTAAAACAACGTTTGTTTTGAATGTGAAAGTAACGTTTCCTATGTAACTTATAAATATATGTTAATTTTTAATGTTAATGTAAAGTTACTATGCAACATGTAACATTACTCCAACTTACATAACATTTTTGTAACACTATTCTAAAGTTTGGTGCTACCTGGGTGGGTATATGCGAGCACATATCCCCTCTGGCTCTGCTGATTACAGGGGTGACAAAGCAGCAGTGTCTTACAAGTGGTGTTTTGTGGTCCGCAGGTTGACAGAGTTTGGGGACACACCCTCGAGCAAGCTGACCCTTGACGAGTTCATGACCATCGACCTGGAAGAAGAACAGGACCCTCCCTGCTTCAAGGCAAGCTTGCTTTGTTGTTTTTTTTTCTTTTGTATAATTGCTCTGCTGTCATACCGTGTACACCTCCTTTCACTGCACAGTGCCCTCTCTAACCAGACGTCATGTCTTTTGGGCATCGAAAATTGTTTTGGTTTGGTTTATGGGGTTTAAGTGGCCTTGGTGCAGGGGAGGAGATCTTCCTCTAACTGGCTTGAGTGGCTTACAAGCCATGGACTCTGTGTGGGCTGCGTTGGGCTTGTAAAGCAATTGTTTTGATGCGCATTTAGCACACCTTTTGGTAGCACAGATAGGCCCCAGACGACTCCTCAGCAAGAATATATCTGCCTACTCTCAGTCTGAGAAAAGAAAAAAATAGAAAAGAATGGTGCATCTATGTTAGCTGTAGTAGCTTTGGTTTGGTTTATGGGGGTTTAACGTCCCAAAGCGACTGAGGCTATGAGGGACGCCGTAGGGAAGGGCTACACCAATTTCGACCACCTGGGGTTCTTTAACATGCACTGACATCGCACAATACACGGGCCTCTAGAATTTCGCCTCCAAAGAAATTCAACCGCCGCGGCCGGGATCAAACCCGCGTCTTTCGGGTCAGCAGCCGAGCATCGTAACCACTGAGCCACTGCAGCGGCATCAAAAATTGCCATGGACTTATGTCAAGTCCTGAAATGCAGCCCATCAGTGTCAGTGGTGCTCCGGAATATGGTGGCCATGAATTAATTTATTTTGGGTATTTTGGCATAGTGCAGCAGACCATGTGTGCTTTTAATGCTTCTCATAATCTCAGCACACATAAAAAGAAGAAAATACAGAGAGAGGGGGAGAGACAGGGATGTTAACCAGAAAGATTTCCGGTTGGCCACCGGATACAGGACTCATAAAATTTTGCATATTCACTAACATATGCATGTCTACTGAACCGCAGGCAGGCATAGCTGTCACTTAAACTGCTAGAAATCACTCGAAATCACCTTATGTGCTTTGATTTGGCAGCAAAAATTTGGACGGCTTTTTGCAGGCTCTATATGAGATACTCCGTTAGTGAATTTTATTGGTTTTTCACGACGTATGCGGGACACATTGCTCATCTAATATGTAGCTAAAATCTGCCTGAAGAACCTTATATTTTTATTATAAAATAATAGAATAGATAAAAGCACCTGACGGCTACTTTGCTGCTGAAGCTGTAGCACTAGGTGTTATACGAATTCCATTTTTATAGTTTCAAAGGATTACATAAAAGCATGGTTATGTCTGTCAAGGTTGAGCACGTATGGGTGTGATCTATATTTTGCTTTTCCTTTTGAATCTTGAAGGCTGTGTACACTGAATCGAAGGTGGTCTAGAAAGGCACAGCACTGTGCATTTGCTTTTTGATGGAATGAAATGGAATTGTTGTAGGTTTTTAGCCGTAATTGCATGCTGCAGTGATGGCCATCTGAAATGCAACGACCCTCCAAGCAGGAGCCTAAATTAATTGACTTAACAATGGCTGTGACGAGATAAAGGACTTAGCAGAGGTAGGATGGCAACGGCAGGCATGATATGGGGCTAATTGGAGACCGACGGGAGAGGTCATTGTCCTGCCGATGTGGACGTAGTTAGGCTGATGATGATGATAACTTGGGCTTAAATGGGAGCTTGGAAACAGCTTTCACAAACTTAGGTGTCATCTTGTTTGAATGTGGCTATAGCATTGTTTCCTTGGGACTTTTGCGTGCATACTGTCAAATCATTAATGTGTTTTGCTTAGACACTGGTACTTCTTGCATAGTTTGACCATCCTATCTGCCAGTGTCAGTTCTGGCAGCTGGACAAACTTATGGTGGGGTGTAGTGATGACTGGCTTATAGCAGGGATTCTCTGTTTAGCCTCTGGTAGCCCTAACGACTTTCAGAATGTGCTAAGAAACCCCGTGTGTCAGTTGACTTCCATCCCTCGTGCAGCCTCGTGCGCATTGTGTGCTCAGTGCAGCCATCGATGCAGTGTGTACTTGCGAGTTTTTTTTAAATCTTAGGCCAAGATTGGTTTGTTTTCATTTTTTGATTGAGAACCATGAGTGTGATTGATGCTGAAAACCACAGATGTAGACATTAAATCTATTCCTATGTGAAAAAGAGGAAGCATGTCCGTGGGAGTGTTATGATGGCTTCTGCCTTTAAAGTTGTTGTTTATGTACACAGAACAATTGACTATTTGACAAGTTTCCAAAGGAACTACTAGTTCAGCAAAGTGTGGACTCTCTCTTTCGTGTGATGGGCTCTGTTTGTGGGCATGAGGTAGCATCAATGATATGGCTGAAAGATGCGCGGAAGGAAGCTGAAATTCCGCATTGATGTCATGATGTGCAGGCAGCGCGCAAGAAGCAGAAGCAGCTGCTCGACGAACAGGGGCGCCTGGAGAAAGTGTCCGAGGAGATCTCCCAGCTCCAGAAGAAGATTGAGGCCGAACTCGAGGACCGGAGGCGCAAGGTCCGCGGGCGCTTCGCCTCCTACGCTAAAGGTGAACACGATGTTTTGCAACGTGGTTTGGCTTCTGAAAGTTTCAGACTTAATGACATTGGCAAAAGGCAAGACGGCGGGATGAATTGCTGGGTATTCACCCTTTGAGGTCAAAGTATGGGAACAACAGGCCAGAGGAAGATAACGACACTAACGCTTTGTGTTCTCCTCATAGTTTTTCCTGATTGCTACTGCGCTTTGGAACCTGTGGGGTTGAAAATTGGGGAGATAAACACGTTCTCCCCGCTTAACCGCGGCTGACCCAGTTCAAAACCGCGCGGACCCCACCCCGTGGTCGCAAGCGCTACCGAGCACACGGCGACCACGGCGGGCCTTGCTCTGAGGGAACAAAGGAACGACACACTGGCTGACACAAACTAGGCATTTATTGCTATAACAACAATAATGCCAGCTAGCAACAAAATACACTGAGGAATCAAGGATGTCCGACTCACCAGCACGGTTACGAGCAAACGTTCGCCCACGCTAGGGCAGGGGTAAAACTCCGAGGCCGGATGGGACGAGCTGAGGGGAACATGTTTCCACATGAGGTCGCCCGCCGGCGAAGAGCGGAGCCGCGAGCAATACGTCCGCTCGCTTTCCCGATCCCAAGGAGAAGAGAGCCGTCACTCCCGCGCACACGCGCAGCGAAACGCCATCCGTGGCGCTGATGGATGGATGGATGGATGGGTAGGAGCGCCCCCTTTGAAACGGGGTAATGGCAATTGCCACCATGCTCAGCTTTTCTTCTTTATTTTTTTTGTTTACTGTGTTGGCAATTCTCATTAAGAATCGCCACCATCTTTACCTACGGTTTCTTACAATTCTAACCTTATGCCACATCTCTGCTTTTCAGCCACCAATCCTCCAATCGCTTTTTGCTAACTTCCACTGCAGATTTATTTACATGACCATTGTTATCTTTAAACCCTAGGGCCTCAGGAAGAGTGACTGCGCCTGCATCGACATCCGGATGGATACCATCACATTTGATTATGAGGTGTTCAATTGTTTCCACAGATCTACCACACACTGCACATGTGTCATCTTCTTCATTAAATTTCTTTTTGTAGCTGCGCGTTCTAAGACACCCTGACCTAGCTTCAAAAAGTAGGGCACTGCCTCTTGAGTTATCATAGAAAAATTCTTTCCTGATCTGCCTTTTCCAGCATCGATATAGTTCTACACTATGTTTCTTTTCCATTGAATTCATCCAATTTTTAACTTCCGCGTTTTTAACCTGACGTTTAATGCTCTTTCTTTCTCCGTCCTCATGACCTGCATACTTACTGGTTAGTTTTCTAGTTCTTTTCCGCCACTGTGAGTCAACGCTCTCTCTATATAAATATTTAAATACCTTAGCTGTCGCTGGTGTCGCTGCAACGCGAGCGCCCTCCCCTGTTAGTTAAACACAACTGAGAAGAGTGCCTTGCGGGGAAGCTAACCACAGTTGGGGTGCATTGTGGGAAAGCGAACCACGGGGGACGAACGAGTGCGTCCCCACAAATCTGACTGAAATTGCCACCTGCTGTGGGACTTCAAAATAAATATGCGATTCACCGCTCGCACATTTCAAAGCCTTCCTGTTATCTGGGCCTTGGCTTTGTACTGGCTTGCATTTTCTAGAACAAAATTGTACTTGCCACTGTTCTAATGATGGCAGTGTAAAGTGAGCTTTCATTGAGTAAAGCTTTTCATCTGGGAATCTGGAATATGTATAGGTATTTTCTGTTGTGTTCTATTGTTAAGGTGAAACATTTTATGTCTACTCTCGTTGTGATTCTGTATGCTTCATGTTGTGTTATGGAAACCTGATAATGTAAAATTGTGACTGAGGGGCAGTTTCTCAGCCATCCAGTTTTGTGATTGGGGCTAGACAAAACCGGCTCATTTTCTAGTAAGAGCTAAAGAAGAAAGAAAGGAGCTGTTGCATGCGGCGTGCAGTATTTGGTGTTCATAATGAGAAAAATTTTTAAAAGGAGATCTGTACATATTGGGAACTGTGACCGTCGTCCGAAACTTTTTCGGAAATCTGTTTACAAAGCCAGCTGCAGCTGTACGCAAGGATTCTCCAAGCAGCTGCTAGGCACTTGTTCTTTTCTTTCTTTTCTTTTCTTTTGTGATCAGCAGCGTATAATCAATGAGAGCGAAAAAGGATGACTCACAAGGACAGCTCCCGTCTGTGTGTCTTCCCGTTCGACCCTGTCAGTTACATGCTGTTCATCACAAAATAGCATAGCAACTCGCACAAGCATCTGTTCTCCTAGATACTGCTATAGCAGATAAGCTTGGAATTAGTTCATGCATCATATTATTAATTAGTAACATACAACATATTGGCCATGCATGTAGTACTTTACTTTCCTGCCTGAACCAGTGTTGTAAAGACCTGGGACCATCATCAAGCTGTGTTCACCTTTTCTGCACTTAACACGCATCTCCGTTGATCGACGTTTTCTCAATAAAACTTGGCTTGCTCCGCTTTTAACTATCTGCTTCCTCTGCACACATTCGTAGATGACCGTCTGACCGAAGAAGAGGAGAACCAGATCTCAAGTGAATTCATCATGGGAGACACGATGAAGACCATCAGCGATTGCATCAACGACTCGCCGCAGAGCAACGGAGAGACGGCTGCATCCGGCTCAGCAGAAAAAGAGTCGGCCAGGGAACGACTGATTGTATTGCAACGCCGTGACGAGTCCGACCCTGATGACCCCGACGACCCCGGTGACTCGGACTGCATCGTCACAGATGAGCCCAAGCAGCAACGGAATGGTGTGGCTTCGTCTTTACGACCGACTGCTGCCACCCTAGGTCTCAAGGAGAGCATTGAGGAGTGCATGCGTATTAGAAACCCCGTTGGTGAGTATGTGGCCCTGTTGTGTTCAGTTCTTTTTATCATCACCATCATCATCATCAGCCTGACTACGCCCACTGCAGGGCAAAGGCCTCTCCCATGTCTCTCCAATTAACCCTGTCCTTTGTCAGTTGCCGCCACCGTATTCCCGCAGACTTCTTAACCTCAACCGCCCACTTAACCTTCCGCCGCCCCCTGCTACGCTTGCCTTCTCTTGGAATCCACTCCGTTACTCTTAAGGGGGCCAGCGGTTATCTTGCCTTCGCATTACACGCCCTGCCCAAGCCCACTTCTGCCGCTTGATTTCAACCAGGATGTCATTAACTCGCGTTTGTTCCCTCACCCACTCCGCCCGCTTCCGATCTCTTAACGTTACACCTATCATTTTTCTTTCCATAGCTCGCTGCGTTGTTCTTAACTTAAGCTGAACCCTCTTTGTTAGCCTCCACGTTTCTGACCATATAGGTTAGTACCGGTAGGATACAGCTGTTGTACACTTTTCTCTTGAGGGATATTGGTAATCTGCCATTGATTATCTCAGAGAACCTGCCATATGCACTCTACCCCATTCTTATTCTTCTAGTTATTTTCCAGCAGTTATTTATAGCAGGGCAGAAAATTGAGTGAGTTCCAGTCCTTTTGTGCTAGTGCTACTATAGGGGATATTCAAAATTCCGCAAGTGCGCTTTCCCACATAACTGTGTTGCCCCAAACAAGATGGCCGACTTCGCTATAATGAAACTACGTGGGCTACAGGACAGGCGCTAAAGGTGTGGATAGAATGTAACAACCGATTTTGGAAGAATCAAACAAAAAACCAGTCTTTCTTGCTTTGTTTCAGCTGGAAACGCATGGTCAGCCATCTTGTTTGGGACAACTTTGTTATGCAGGAAAGCGCACTTGCGGAATTTTGAATATCCCCTATTACCTGCACATTGTGCAACCTTATGGGAGACCCGCGAAAGGTGATGTAGTAACTTCACATCACTCCTTGCGCAGCAGCTAGACACGCAAGGCCATGCCGTTGTCTCCCGTACAAGCAGGCAACGAGAGTTAAATAACTGGAGCAGAAAACAATCCTGGTGCATTGACCGTCCGTGGAAAAAGCCGCATTATCTACTGGTGTGATAAGGTTTCTTTCTTCCGCTATGCAAGGTTGTGCCAGTAACTCACTTCTGTCTTCTGCGCACATCTTGATAATGCCATCCTTTGCTGTTGCTGGTTTAAAAATGACGTTGCACATTTGAGACAACTGCCTGTTTTTATAGCAGGGCAGAAAATTGAGCAAGTTGGTGCATGTTCATTGTGAAAAATTCAATCGCTAGCCAACAAGGACACAAAGGGGAGGGACACAGCGTTTTTATACACTATCTGCACCAGTGGCATAGCCAGAAATATTTTTCGGGGAGTGTTATACACCGCCGGTAAAAGAATAAAATGGAAGAGACCCTGCGCCCAAACAATATATCTTAGTCATTTTTCTGTTTTAACCCTTTGAGGGTCGAATTATTCTGAAGAAAACTTTCCCAGGTGGTCAAATTACTTTATTCCGGATCTTGAATCTACAAAATGTATATAATCGAGAATAAATAGTAAAAAAAAATTAGGAACAGTACTTTGGTGACAGCATCACTCACAACTGGAAAATGTTCAATAGAATAGAATAGCAACGGTGATAAGCAAGCTAAGAGCAGCAGCAATAAAGATAGAAATCAACTTTCGCCGCCTCTGCAAAACAGTGCCCACAAAGAGAAAACACGTTTCGCGCGACTCCGTTGCGATCCCGCGGCGGAATCGAAACCGCGTAGGCGCGTTGCCACAGAGGGCGAGAATACCTCGCGAGCAACGGTGATAAGCAAGCTAAGAGCAGCGCCAATAAAGATAGAAATCAACTTCGGCAGCCCCTGCAAGATAGTGCTGACAAAAAGAAAACTCAAATTTCGCGCGACTCCGTTGCGATCACGCGGCGAAACCAAAACTACAAAAGGGGTGTCGCCGCAGTCTGTGCCGCCGCGCTAAAGCTAGACATAAGTTCTGCTTATCTCCGTAAGAAGGCAGCACAAAATTCAAACACTTCTTGTAAGTCCTAAGAGGTGGCAGCACCCCCCAGTGAGCACGCATTGTTCTTTTGGCGCAAAATTTCAAACGGAAGATCGAAACCGTACCCGTACGGCAAAGACCTTGCGGGACAGAAAACCGCCGCCGTACATATACGGCAAAAACCTTCAAAGTGTTAATAAAGTCGAAGGGGTAGTTGTTTCGTTCACTATAATATCAACGTAAAAATGGGGACCTGCCGGGCTCCGATGACTTTATTCGCTAAGAACATTTGTTTTCTCACAGAATAACACACTCGTGTGAAAAATAGCGGCTATATTTGCAGTATTTTCACATGATATACAGCAACACAAAATCTTCTGCTCTACAACAATGTCGGCAGCTGCAAACGAATGGCATTTGTCAAAACTTCTACCCCATGCACGTGAACCTGTGCCCGGACGCACAGGCACTTTAAAAGAACAGTGCAAAGGGTGAAAAAATAGGCTGACGGGAAAAGGAATGTTTAATTGGGTGAACTGAGCCTACAATTAAAAGGAGTGTCATATGTCGTGCAATGGGGAGGAAGAGCGACTCTTTTCTGCAATAACTTCCGCTTCCTATTACAAAGCCACGGCAACGTACAGCAATCTTCTTTTCGTGAATAAAGTGACACTCTCTTTATTTTCATTTTTACATTTTAATACTATATTGATACTGTTTAAATACTGTGTGCAGTGTGTGTATGAATAAATTAGTAAATTTAATTCATAAAAAGTTTGCGATTCATAGACCACAACAAAGGACTCTGCAGCCACCATTTATGATCACTGTCCCTGGACAACTCCACCGACGTCTCGACACCTTAACTGCCACATGGGCGTGTTCAAATGAACGAGCAATTCCTCCTGTAATGTAGGGTGGTTTAGTGGTGTCAGTGGGAGGCCGTAGGGTGAGGAATATTATCGTTCTGGGTATGCACAAGCTGGTTTGGTTTGGTTTAGGTTTTGGTTTATTGGGTTTAACGTCCCAAAGCAACTCAGGCTATGAGGGACGCCGTAGTGAAGGGCTCCGGAAATTTCGACCACCTGGGGTTCTTTAACGTGCACTGACATCGCACAGCACACGGGCCTCTAGAATTTCGCCTTCATCGAAACTCAGCCGCCACGGCCGGGATCGAACCCGCGTCTTTTGGGTCAGCAGCCAAGCACCGTAACCACTGAGCCACCGCGGCGGGGCTGGGGTCAAGCATGTTTCGGCAGTGATGTATGTGTTGATACATAAGAATTACCATTTAACTGGCTGACTGCCCAAACAGCCACTAAGACCTTTACTATGCCAGGCACATGTGCGTGAGATCAGTCAGGTGCAGATTTACAAGTCACTTTTGAGAGGGAGAGGGAGCAGTTGAACTAGGCATTTCTTGGTCTTTTTTTGTTGATAAAAAAAACGAGGTTCAGCATGTACACTTTCTCTTTTGGGGGAGGGGGTGACCCTCCTCTCATAGATCAGCCTCTGAGATCAGTCGTCATAAAACTCAAAATGTAGCTGTTGGTTATTGTGAGTAACAAAGATGTCGTTTTTTTTTCCACTTACTGCCTGGCTCAGTGGCTGGTATATGATCTCTATACATAACTAGCCGTGAACTTCCAGACTTAGAAGGCGTGGCTCTACCTACACTGAGTGTCCGTGGTTCCCTCAGAAACAGTGACGCTTCTTTTTTTACGTGTCCTGCATTACTGTGCCCTTTCGTTTCATTCAGTTTGGCCTTGGGGAAATTGCAGGGGATATTTGGCATTGCGCTGTCACTGAGTGCTTTAGTCACAGGCTGCTTCACCTGCTTTGTTGCAGAAAACACGTCCGAAACTGGCGAGCTAGACTTGGAAGGCCTGGATGACGAGGAGCTGGATGGTGTGAGTGGCTCCTTTTGCTATGACAACATATTTTTTATGGTATTTTTAACACAAGTTTAAGACTCTTATTTTCAAGCTGTAGCTGCACGTCAGTTCAGCAAGATGCTGACATTTTGCGAAGTTTCGTGTTAAATAAACAAGTTATGGTTTCCCCCTCTTCTAATCATGCATTGGAATGCCCTCTCTCAATGTTACAAAATTTTAGAGTTAACAGAATAATGAGCTGCCCATTGAATTGCATTCAACCAAGATCTAACGTAGCTTTTCCAGCTGACGCTTTCTTTTATTGGCTGCAATGACTGACTGGCTGTGGTGTTCTGCTAAGCATGAGTTCAGACATGGCTATGGTCACTGCATTTCGAAAACGGGGAAATGCAAATATACGTTTATGCTGAGGTATTGCGCATTGGAGGTCGTGTTTAACCCCAAGCCACTTACCTTCGCATGCCTCGTAATCTACAGGAACAATTCTTTTTCCACTTCATTCTTTAGCCCTAATTCTTCTGCCATTTGTGTCTGTGTCTACTGACAGCCAAGTAAGCAGTGTTTTTCACTAGCTCTTGTATCCGAGGCAGGGCTGACTCATGATGATGCAAACAAGCAAACAAAATGAATGCAAACAAATGAATGAAACAGATGAAGCAAACAAATGAATTGGGAAAAGAGCAGGTACAAAATAGAGCCTTTATTGCAGTTCTGGCTCGTAAAAGGTTATGATACCGGCACTTTCCTTCCTTTATCTGCATGATACTTCAGTCTAAATCATAGTAATGCCTTGCAGAAGCTAGGCTGTGCTTGGTTATGCTTAGCCCCATAGAACAAGGCCAGTGGGATTGGTGAAGACAGAGTTTGAACCACTTTGGAAAATGGTGTATTGGAAACGATACCAGTTCCGTTCTCATCAGTTCCAATTGGTCCTAACTATGTTAACTGCAAGACTGTCTTCACTTCTACAGTCTGTGGTATGCGCATGTTTGTGGCTCACTTCTCTTGTTTGTATGTGCAGTACATCATGACCGATGCTGAGGTGAAACTGAAGACCAAGTTCTGGATGGCCACACACGCAGACTACCTCAAGGAGATGGAAGGTACCCTTGCTAACACTGAGATGGGTTGAGCACAGCAGTGTGTGTGTGTGTGTGTGTGTGTGTGAGTGTGTGTGTGTGTGAGTGTGTGTGTTTGTGTGTGTGTGTGTGTGTGTGTGTGTGAGTGAGTGAGTGTGTGTGTGTGAGTGTGTGTGTGTGTGAGAGAGAGAGAGAGAGAGAGAGAGACTGTGACTTGGCTGATCAAACCACTTCTTTAGTGTCTGCATGTCAGTGCACGTTAAAGAACCCCAGGTGGTCGAAATTATTCCAGAGCCCTTCACTACGGCGTCTCTCATAACCTGAGTAGCTTTGGGACACATTAAACCCCATAAACCGGAACTTGAACCTGAAATTATGAAGGATGTGAAGAACCTATACTATAGTCAGTTGCAAAGAAACAACAGCTGACATCCCTAAGAAATTCATATGGTTGTCATGACATTGTTTATGTGTCACACTTGCTCATTGCAAATGCTTGGCACCGTGCCCTGTAGGCTTGCAGAGTGAATTTGACGAGACTGAAGCAGACTTTGTAGTGAAACCCTCAAAGATGCACTAAAGAGGATTCTCAGCTCGTCTTTTTACTGGGAAACTTGATCTACACGCTCCAAGCATTCTTAGAAACTTCGAATAATTGTCCTGTGCAGCCGATTTTCCTATTAAATCAAAATAAACATCTTGGCTCCCGCCTTTTTTTTTAACTGACCTCAAGAGTAGGAGGAGTCAGCCAACACGTGGAGTTCTTTTCAGCCAGTCACATGGAGGCTTTGCTTTTGTTTTTATTTTGTTTTTTAGGTTTCCTTGAATAAATAGTTTCAGTCGCAGACAACCTAGTGGCAAATTAGGCCCGCGGAAATAAAGATACACGTCGACTCTTTGCTTTTGCAAATCACTTCGAGTATTACTAGTACATATCACTCCGCCAATGCCAGAGTGGCAAGCCACCATCCGACTGGCTGAAAGGCACTCCACATGTTTGCCAACTCCTCCTACTCTCAGAGGACAGCTAAAAAAAAAAAAGTGCGGGAGCTGGGATGTTTAATCCAATTTAAGGGGGATGAGGGGATCGAAGGCAACTTTTCTATTTTGCAACTTGGAGTGATGAAATTTGGCAGACTGGCTTAAAACAGCATCAAACAATCAGATATAAAGTTTCACAGAGACAGCTTTAGTAGGTTTCCTTTTATCATTGTTTATATGTTGTCCCCATGTTGCTTGCTTGTGGAAAGCCTAGCGTAACAAAAAAACAGGCTACAGCTCTGCAAATGCTTTTAATGTTTACTAAGAAGTTTAGTGTAAATCAAGACTCTCTTAATTTTTTTTAAAAGTTTCTCTGCTCTTTTCTTTTAAGGACACAATATGCACCTTCTTTTATGTTTAGAATGTACCATGCTCTAATTACCATGTAATAAAAACATAAGAGCCTAAATGGTAAATCTGAGACTGTCTCGAGGCAGACCACATTTCAGTGATCACAACAAAATAAATGGGGTAAAAATTCATGCATCCATTGCTGTGCTACGCTCTCCACAGGCAAGGTATGAAGCTCAAAACAAACTTTCGAGAAGACAAGCCTGAAAGCTCTAAGCTAGCACGCACTGTCTATGTGTAGATGCCGACAAATATATTTATTTGGAATGCTTAAAGTTTATTTTTGGGTGAAATATTTCAGTACAACATAGAAACAGTGTTGGAGATGCCAAAAAGTGAATTTTTCAAAAATCAACTTTTTTTGCGATTTTTGCAATCTGATCCCCACATCCCCCCTTAATGGGAAAGTAGGCCTCACAGGACAATTATGCAAAGTTTTGAAGAATGCTCAGAGCGTGTAGATCGAGTTCCCGCGGTAGAAAGACAACATCAGAATCCTCTTTAATGAACCCTTAAGTCTGTCTTTCTTTGGGGCTGCCAAAGCCTCAGGAGGGTTCCATTGCAGAGGTGTCAAAGCATTTAAAGTGCCACAGGGCATAACTGCAGTGCAATTTACAGTTCAAAGTGAAGCACCTGGTTTTGTTGTTGGCAAAAAGCAGGAAGTCAGAACACCTGCTCCTCCGTAATCATTTGTAATGGGTGACAAAACTCCTATGGGACTACTCAGGACAGTGTAACTCCAGTCATCCATTTTAGCATGGAAAGTTGATTTTCAATCTTTGATTTTTCAGAAAAGGCGGCAAGAAAAGCATTAGAAGCCGAGGAGAATGCCAACAAGCCAGAGGCCAAAAAGGTTGGTTGCTAGTTGAGGAGGCAGCGGAACCACTAGTGAAAAGGAGTTAGTGCGATAAGGTTTCCTAACTGCCAGCGTAAAAAGAAGAAAAGCTTTCAGCCCTTGCTGAAAGGTTTTCAGTAAGATGCCCCGTAGCTGCACTTATCTCTGCACATTTTGTGCTAGTGAAGAAATACTAGTCCTGTGATGTTGTTCTCTGAGTAGTAGTTGCAATGTATCGGATGTATTGGATAGATAGCCTGTAGAAAGGGGTGATAGTTTCTAGTTGTGACTGTTAGGACTTGAAATTTACTCACTTTCACAGACACCCAGCTGCAACCTTATTGCTGAGAAGATGTCTAACAGTTGAGTCACTACGTGTACACATTCTACTGTGAAGCCGTTTTTCTTTGAAAACCTTTAATTATTTTGTCAGCCTTTCCTAATATTTGTGCACTACCAGGAAATGTTGAACAGCTTGCAAACAGCTTGTGATTTTCAACGGTTGTAGTAAGCTATCAAAACTGTGCTCTGCATAGGCTTGGTGTGTGGCTGCAGTCAATTAGTCACGTGGTGAGAAGGTTAATGAATTCACATGAAACATCAGGAGTAAACCAATTGTGTCGTGATTTTTATATGGTGAGAAAATGTGATAGAATGAAGCAAATAAGATTCTCTGCAGGCCACTGCTCAGAATCTTGTAGTAGGACAGCTATACAGTTTACAACTACACCAAGCAGTGGTATACGGGTAAAATCAAAGGCACGTTTAGTTTCGCTGTCATGCTCGAGGAAACGGAAGAGGAATCTTGAAAGTTTAGAGAGTAGTAGCTGCTTGTGGAAACGCAGATAAAAACGCCTTGTGACAGAGAGTCTGGTCTGCGTTTGCACGTGGCAGAAAGATGTTTCTTGTTGTCCGGTCGCAGCGCAAGCGCCGTAAGAGGGTGCCGATTCAGGCCAACACAGCCGGCGAAGCCATCGAGAAGATGCTTCAGGAGAAGCGCATCTCCAACAAGATCAACTATGACGTGCTCAAAAGCCTCAACAGCGTGGAATTGGGCCTCCCCTCCACCGAACAGCAGCAGCAGCAGTCGCCCCAGGTAAAAGGCTGTGTGTAGTGACGGTTTTTAAGGCGGAAGCCTTTAACCCTTTGAGGGTCGAATTATTTTGAAGAAAACTTTCCCAGGTGGTCAAATTACTTTATTGCGGATCTTGAATCTACAAAATGTATACAATCGAGAATAAATAGTAAAAAAAAATTAGGAACAGTACTTTGGTGACAGCATCACTCACAACTGGAAAATGCTCACTAGAATAGAATAGCAGCGGTGATAAGCAAGCTAAGAGCAGCACCAATAAAGATAGAAATCAACTTTCGCCGCCTCTGCAAAACAGTGCCCACAAAGAGAAAACACGTTTCGCACGACTCCGTTGCGATCCCGCGGCGGAATCAAAACTGCGTAGGTGCGTTGCCACAGAGGGCGAGAATACCGCGCGAGCAACAGTGATAAGCAAGCTAAGAGCAGCGCCAATAAAGATAGAAATCTACTTCGGCAGCCCCTGCAAGATAGTGCTGACAAAAAGAAAACTCAAATTTCGCGCGACTCCGTTGCGATCACGCGGTGAAACCAAAACTACAAAAGGGGTGTTGCCGCAGTCTGTGCCGCCGCGCTAAAGCTAGACATAAGTTCTGCTTATCTCCGTAAGAAGGCAGCACAAAATTCAAACACTTCTTGTAAGTCCTAAGAGGTGGCAGCACCCCCCAGTGAGCACGCATTGTTCTTTTGGCGCTAAATTTCAAACGGAACATCGAAACCGTACCCGTACGGCAAAGACCTTGCGGGACAGAAAACCGCCGTCGTACATATACGGCAAAAACCTTCAAAGGGTTAATGCCTCATCGTTGTAAGCAGAAGTTGTCGACAGAAATGTCACGCTTTTGAATTGGTCAAAACGGTTGTGACATCACAGTGCTCGAATTTCAAATGGGACCAGTTATACTTTGGCTAATAACCATGCAGCCAATTAAAGGGATTGTATAGCGATGCTCCAAGTGGGATTGAGTTTAATTAATTGCTTAATCACTCAATTAGCCTAATTAACCTTTCTAATCAGGCCAGATAAATAAATAAAACCGAGTAGGAAATTGGTCGAGCTCGGGAATCGAACCCCGGTCTTCGGAGTGCGAGACGAGCATGCTAACCCCTCTGCCATGCCAGCTCGATGGTTTGGAATTAACAAAGGCGCCGTCTAGTGAATATGGTGTCATCGTTCACTCCCATCTTCCTACCTTCCCGTTACGGCGAGGTTCAAGTGTCCGAGATATGGGAGACAGATACATTTCCTTTCCTCAAAAAACAATTTACCGACGAGCAAGGCGCAGAACCGAACGGGTGATGCCGTTCTGTGGACTCCCTGGCAGCGTTGCAAGACGCTGCCACATTTCACTCTTAGAGGTGAAGCTTAACATCTTAACAACACATTAGTGACACAAGCAGCAACACCGCTCTTAAGGCTTTCGCCTCACTGCACTTTAGGTCAACAAAGTGCCCACCTGAATTTTGTACCAGCATGTGGAGGTTTGTTTTGAGCTGTTATGCTCCTTAAATAGCCTTCTTTAACACTCTACAGATGGCGCCACTAATGTGTTGAATGCAGCACTGTAATCTGACTTCTTGCACTTGGCAGAGGTAGATAACATAGAAATAGCATACAAATCAACTGTGTGTGAGTTCCCAATGCAGAGAGTAGTTTGAAAATGTGTTGCATTGACTACTTTAGGTACTTCTTTTTTCTTGTTGTTCAAGCGGTTTGGATCCAGATGTTGTGCCATTGCTTTCTGATGGTGCTTTTCTTTTTGCATAGCATACTTTTTGTTGTGCGCATGTGAGTGTTTAATGTGGTTTTGTTGCTTTCTTCCCTGCTGTACTGTCTTGAGAGGTTTATTTATTTATTTTATTTATTTGAAAATACTGCAGCCCCATTCTAGGGGCTATAGCAGGAGTGGGTACATAAAATGTGGAACAATTCCACGCATACAAGGGTCCATTACAAGCGTTACAAATATAAATGCTGAAAACAACACCATACAATGCTACAACTCAATTGCCGACGCAAAATCAGAGATTGATAATGCACGAATGTTACCATCCAAAGAATTCCAACTCTCCACAGTGCGCGGAAAAAAGCTGTATTTGAAAACGTTAGTGCGGGCAAAAGAAGGTTGGATATTAAGATCGGGATGGCTCCTGATTGCAGATGGCTTTGAAAACGAGATATGCTTACCCTGTGAAAGGCAATTAGCAGAATGGACTATGGAGTGAAGAAGTTTTAAGGACTCAGTTTTTCGGCGGGATGCGAGCGGGCTTAAGTTTAGGGAAGACATCGCAGATGAGGGTGAAAAATGAAAGTCGTGGCGGCGGAAAATAAATCTTACAGCTTTACGTTGTACAGATTCTATTTGATCGATTTCACATTGCTTGTATGGATTCCAGACATTAGAAGCGTATTCAAGAATAGGGCGAATTAGAGTTTTGTACATGAGCAATTTGGCTTCTTTAGGAGCATCCCGTACTGTGCGCCGCAAGTAACCTACCTTTTTAAGAGCTTTAGCTGTGATGTAATCAATGTTCATGCGGGATATGCAGTAAATAAACGAACAAAAAAGAAAGACTGTGTTATTCTCCTCTCGTATATATTGAGTTGCGCTGCTTAGTTGCGACCGCGTTTATTCAAACTTTCTCACGTTATTTTTCTCTTCTTTTTCTTTTGCAGCAGCCCTCGGCTAGTGATGCTGATAAAAGTGAAACACAGTCGGTCGTTTCTGAGCCATCAAAAAAGAGGAGTCGCAGGGAGCCTCCTGTCCCACAGCAAGCCTTCAGTGCGCTCATGTCGACAGTCAAGTCGATTGCCCTGTAAGTCTCGGCTGTCTCAGATTTGGACCTCAGAATAAGAAACTCTCGAGGGACCGAATCCTACATAGAAAGGAGGTGATGAAATTGTCTCTATATAGGTGCAACACTTTGGACACATGCAGGCACATGTGATGTAAGACAGTTATCCATATTAACGACAGAAACAGTGGGAAAACAAGCAAGAAAATTAAGTGTGTTAAAGGTACACTGAAGAGGAATCTGAACTCGTCTTTTTGCCGCGGGAACTCAGTCTACACGTTCCGAGCATTCTTAGAAACTGCGATTTACTGCCCTGTGTGGCCGATTTCCCTAATTAAATCGAATTAACATCCGGCTCCCGCCTTTTTTTTTTTCGAATTCTACCCTGTACGGTGGGCGGATTCGACCAACGCATGGAGTGCCTTTCAGCCAGTCCCGTGGCGGCTTGCCGCTCTGCCATCGGCGGAGTAATACATATAGTCCGTAGAAGCAAATAGTCCGCGCGTATTTTTATTTCTGCGGGCTTATTTTGCGGCTATATTATCTGCGAATTAAACTATTTATTCACGGAAACCTAAAAAACAAAATAAAACGAAAGCAAAGTCTCAACGGAGCTGGCTGAAAGGCACTTCAAGCGTTGGTCGACTCCGCCCACCGTACGGGGAAATAAAGGCGGGAGCTGGGCGTTAATTCGATTTAATTAGGGAAATCGGCCACACAGGGCAATAAGTCGCAGTTTCTAAGAATGCTTGGAACATGTAGATCGAGTTCCAGCGGCAAAAAGACAAGTTCAGAATCCTCTTCAGTGCACCTTTAACAACAGCAACAGTGGGAAAACAAGCAAGAAAATTAAGTGTGTTAAGTATTGGGGGCAAAAATGGGGTTGCTTCTAATTAGCCTAAGTGATACAAAGTTTTGCTTTATTAATATGATGGTCACTTTGGTTCCTGAGCAAAACCGTGCCTAAAGCTAGTCGTCCATAATAAATAATCACTAAAAAAAAAAGATCGGAAATAACAACGCTCTGTAATTGAGTTCTGTTTCTGGGCATAGTGGTGGTCAGTGGTGTGCATATTTCATGAAACCTTGGTAGTTCGGCGTGCGTTATTCTGGTCACAATTGTCTTTTAAATACAGCAGTGCAGTTCGAAGCCCTTAGTGACACATCACGTGCATGATGTCATCTCATGGTATGATAGCATTACTTCTGCTGTGACTCTTTGCATCCCAAATAGTGCATATCTGTACTTGTCGCTGGCAGGTGTTGAAAGCGGATTCACATCCTTCACATCAATTAATAAAATGCAGTAAACTGTAAGGAACATCAGCTAGGCAGCTTGGCACTGTAAAACACAAAAGCACGAAAAGTAAGGTTGTCTATATCAGACAAGCTAGAAGTCCTTTAGCAGCTGGAAAAAGGTCGAAAGCAAGTGGATGTTGAGAAGGACTACGGTATTGCAGAGCTGATGCACTTTAACCAGTATTTGTTGTGCATGTGGCAGTGTGTGTTGAATGTTGTTTCTTTTGCAGGAGCCAACAAAAGCCTGTTGAGATGCTCTCTGATGATGAAGTGAGTTGGCAAGCTTGTTTTTTAAGCATGCATGCTTTGCTGTGGCCTGAAGGAAATCACAAAGATGTCATTGCGATTGTGCATGCCTCAGTAAAGCAGAGATTCTGCTGTTGGATGATCGAATCGAATCTTATCTTTGCACGAGAGTTCTGGTATCAGTGATGGTATGCGTAAGACGAACTTGGAAATTTTCTGAACAGAACAGAAGCTTTTTCAACTGTTTGGGTCGAAGTTCTTCTATATACATAGCACTAGCGTGTCGTCTTTGTCTGTCTTGCACTATGTATACAAGAAGTTGAAACAGAAGAGCAATTTTTTTTTACAGCCATGACGTTTTTTTTTTTGTGAAACCTGATATATTTTGCTGTTGCCAAAGGTTTCATTCCATTGCAATGTGGATTTTTCTGAACATGTATGTTTTGTTTGTTTTTTTCACTGTGCTCTGAATAACATTGCTGTGACAAAAATGATGCTGTGAGGAGTTTGTTTTGTTCGATGGGCCACAACTTTCTACTTAAGGCTTTTTAAGTGCATCCAGTGATTTAAAATTTCATGAACTTATCACGCAGTTGCACAGATGGTAAAGGCACAGAAATTCTCTCAAGTGCACGAGGTGATGCGGAGGAGTGCTGGTTTAGTTTATATTCTTGCAGAATATAACACTGTATATTGTCTAAAAGCTTCAGTTCCAGTTGTGCATGAAACACTTTGTATATATTCGTGTCATATAAACTGCCAGACACTTCCTTATCAACTGAGGGAAACATTGCCTCATTCCTTGATCACGACATGCCGCATTAAATACAGTCGATGGCCGAAAATTCAGACCTCTGATTTTTCGGACATGCTTTATTATTTTGACTTTTTTGCGGCACCGCGACCATAGAGCCAATATATAAGAGCATCTGAAATTTTGGACGCATCGCAGCTGACTGCTCCATTTTTCGGATCTCATTCGCACTTGCAGCCAATATCCAAGCCGCCATATGCAATGTGTACAGTGGGACTTTGTGAATTCATACTGCACGGGAGATCGAAAACTTGATCAAACAAAAAGAAATTCAAGCTAATAGGGAGCCTCTTAAATGGCGGGGCTGATATTTTATGTGCGTCAGCACATTGCGCCCATGTGGTTTTGAATTCGTACCGTTCTTGGACGTCGTACGCCTCACAAACTTGAACAGTAGCCACAATTCGCAAAACTCATCTATGCTGAGTCTTTAATCCCAAATACGGGAAGAGGGAGCGGCAAAGCACATGACAGACATACGGCTTCACAAGAGGGGTGCAAATGTGAAGGAAAAATGGCGGCGCATTTCAAAGCGAGGTGAGCGCACGTGCAGCAAAATACAGCGCAGTCCTAACTTTTATATCGTAAACCTGTCAAAACTGGCCTTTCGATTGCAGACATGACGCCTCTCATTATGTGCAAGCAACCGAAGATTTCATATCCTTGATTACGATGCTGGTTCTAGCTTTAGTTGCTAAGCCTAAATGCGAAGGCCAATGCCGATAGAGCGCTTGCATCAGCCGTTCGTTGCTTCTTATAATTTCGCCATCTTTGCCTTTGCATTCAGGGCCCTTTATAATGCGGGAGTAACGCAGTTTCTGCAGCGGCGGGTTTGCCTTCGTGCCTAGACTTTGTTCCAAAACTGTGCATCTGTCGGCGACGTGCCGAAGGCAGTACGTATACAGCCATCGTACACCGAGCTCGTGAAAGTGGTCCGCATCCGTCATCTGTGCACACAACGCACAGCGAGTTTTAGTCATGGGGAGCTGCAGAATGTGCACAAAACTACTGACCCCTTTCTAAATAGTTAAATTTGAAGTGATTTGATTTTTCGGATGTTTTCGCATTCCCTACAGAGTTAGAAAAAATCGGACGTCGGCCGTACTGGGATTCGGTCTGTCCCAGTTTTTGGTGCTACGGTTGTCGGGAATAGTGTAATTTTGGTTTGGGGACAATGTTCCTAAGCATTTTGTTTACTCGGAAAACAGGAGCTGGGTGATCCAGTCGCTGAGACAGCTGCCTCCAGAGACAAGGCTGCCCTGAAGGAATTGGAAGAGGCGATAGAAGGGCATGGTACGCACATTGTTGTAGCAGTTCCCAATGGGCATTGAAACTGCCTTGGGACGTCCTGCAGACGTTTAAGATGTCTTCAGGATGTCCACGGGAGGTTCAGTGCCCATCAGGTTGTTTTTGCCACACCTTATGGTCATGTTTTCTGGCCATATTCAAGCGAAATGCAAATGCATATGCATACAGCTTTCAAGTCCAGTGTTTGTTCGAAGTGCAGTTCTTGACATACAAGTTGGCTTACATCACTTGCTGTTATATTATGCCAGATTGCTTGGAATGACAGACATACAAGTTAGATCCCCATCAGTCCCATACCCCCTATCTTGTCTTTCCAACCAACCAACAGTTTCTAGGCCTTCCATTCGTAAAATGAATTTATTCAATTCAATCTACTGGGTGAACTACAGTTGCTTGACAAACCTTTTCATGTTGCAAGTGTCTTATTTTAACGGCATTTTTGCTGTAATGTTCGTTTATACTTAGTGCCAGCACCTCTTGTAGTGACTCACTGGCCATGGCCTCCGGGTTGTGGGTTTGATCTTAGCTGTGGTTAAGTGCAAAGCACTTGCATACGTTAAAAACTGCACATAGTTTGAATCAGTCCGGGATCGCCTATAGGCCCACACTATTGCTATGGTACATGAAAATTCGTTAACCAGCCAATAATCTTTTAGGCTTAGGAGAGTGTTTGTAGCCATGGACATAAAGTGAACCATTACTTTTTGCTTCTTTCTTTTGCAAGTTGCTTGCATTACAGCTGGATATCCTTTTGAACTAGAGCACACAGGTAGCTGCTGCTACTTGTAAACGACCTAATTTTATCAGAAACTTTCAAGGGGCATTAAAGGGAAATAAACTAAGTAAAATGGATAGAATATTTCTCGGGAACACTACGGAGGTTTTTTCGTGTGAGAAAAGGCGGCTGCATTGTCAAGAAAATAGCAAATGAAGTCCCAAAACACTACACATTCAAGCTGCGTGCGAAAAATGGGCACAGTTACGTCATTTTACGTCACACGTAGTTCGCATCTACGCAATTTTCTGGCTTATAAAAGCTTTGTTTTAAGTAAAAATGGCATATTTGCTATCGCGTGACACTTGCCTATTAGTCTCTCCTGACTTAGTATTCCCTTTAGTGTCCCTTTAAAACTCATTTCGCTGGTTTCTTCAGTGTTATCTAACACAGTGGTGAATAACGACATGCTTACGAGGAATAAATACCTCTACTGGCCATTGCTAACTGAAAGTGTTGGGGGCGGGTGCTAGAAGAGTGCAGGAAGATTTCACGTCTCTTCTCTTTTCCATTTTGAGTGACTGTCGCCTACCATGTAAGTAAGACCTGGTCAAAAAAAGGTCTATGCGCTGTTTGTCTTGTGTTTCAGTGGCAAAAGTTGGACCGTGCTCACAAGATATGTTGTGATCTGCACGATGCGATTAGAAGACCGTTTAGAATTTATGTTTAATTTTCTGTGCAGAGGAAGAAGAAGAAGAGGAGGAGGAGGAAGAACTTGAGGATGAGGAGGATGAAAAGGAGTACCACCTCAGTGCAGCTCAGCTCTTAACTCAGCACCGAGGTGGGTGAACTTTGATTTTGCGCCAATTGGGGTACTCATTATTTTCGTTAAAGCTGACTGAAAATGGTCCCTGCAGTTACTACATTGCTGACCATTAATGCCTCCCTTTTACGCACAGAATGCTCTGGATCGAAGCGTTTTGTAATGTTGGCTTGACTTCTTGCTTCATCTAGACAGTTTCACGCTGTTAGCCTTGACGCCTTTGAGGAACTCTAGAGAGTACCTGTAATGCTAGCTGTTAATGCAGTCGAGTCTAGAGGATTCAGACTCGAAGGAAATCGGAGGTTTATTTGAAATATGCAAAGTTGAAATTAGCCTTTTTATTTTACACGATCGGACGAGAACCGATGTATGCAGCATGGTATGGCCGATTTGTTAGCCTCCACGTTTTGGTACTCACCTATGGGGCAGAAACGTGGAGGCTAACAAAGAGGGTTCAGCTTAAGTTAAGGACAACGCAGCGAGCTACGGAAAGAAAAATGATAGGTGTAACGTTAAGAAATCGGAAGCGGGCAGAGTGGGTGAGAGAACAAATGCGTGTTAATGATATCCTAGTTGAAATCAAGAGGAAGAAGTGGGCTTGGGCAGGGCATGTAATGCGAAGGCAAGATAACCGCTGGTCCTTAACGGTAATGGAGTGGATTCCAAGAGAAGGCAAACGTAGCAGGGGGCAGCAGAAAATTAGGTGGGCAAATGAGATTAAGAAATTTGCAGGAATATGGTGGACGCGGCTGGCTAAGGACAGGACAGGGTTAATTGGAGAGCCATGGCAGAGGCCTTTGCCCTGCAGTGGGCGTAGTCAGGCTGATGATGATGATGATTTTAGACGATGTAAATGGTACCAGAAGGCAAGTTAAAAAAACTAGAGGTTTGATTTAAGATTGGAAGTTCAAAATGGCAAGATTCCACTGTACTCACTTATGTGTCGGAGTACTGTGATGCCAGAAGTTTTCGTACTAGTATTTTATAATGTTGGCCTGACTTCTTGTTTCATCCAGACAGTTTCATGCTGTTAGCTTTGACGCCTTTCAGGAACTCTAGAGAGTACCTGTAAAGCTAGCTGTTAATGCAGCCAAGTCTAGAGGATTCAGACTCAAAGGAAATCGAAAGTTTATTTGAAATATGCAAAGTTGAAATTAGCCTTTTTATTTTACATGATGTAAATGGTACCAGAAGGCGAGTTAAAAAAAAACTAGAGGTTTGAGTTAAGATTGGAAGTTCAAAATGGCAAGATTCCACTGTACTCACTTATGTGTCGGAGTACTGTGATGCCAGAAGTTTTTGTACTAGTATTTTATAATGTTGGCCTGACTTCTTGTTTCATCCAGACAGTTTCATGCTGTTAGCCTTGACGCCTTTCAGGAACTCTAGAGAGTACCTGTAATGCTAGCTGTTAATGCAGTCGAGTCTAGAGGATTCAGACTCAAAGGAAATCGAAAGTTTATTTGAAATATGCAAAGTTGAAATTAGCCTTTTTATTTTACATGATGTAAATGGTACCAGAAGGCGAGTTAAAAAAAACTAGAGGTTTGAGTCAAGATTGGAAGTTCGAAATGGCAAGATTCCACTGTACTCACTTATGTGTCGGAGTACTGTGATGCCAGAAGTTTTTGTACTAGTATTTTATAATGTTGGCCTGACTTCTTGTTTCATCCAGACAGTTTCATGCTGTTAGCCTTGACGCCTTTCAGGAACTCTAGAGAGTACCTGTAAAGCTAGCTGTTAATGCAGCCAAGTCTAGAGGATTCAGACTCAAAGGAAATCGAAAGTTTATTTGAAATATGCAAAGTTGGAATTAACCGTTTTAATTTACATGATATAAATGGCACAGAACACGAGTTCAAAAAACGTAGAGGTATGATTCAAGATTAGGAGTTCAAAATGGCAAGATTCCACTGTACTCACTTATATGTCGAAGTACTGTGATGCCAGAAGTTTTTGTACTAGTATTTTATAATGTTGGCCTGACTTCTTGTTTCATCCAGACAGTTTCATGCTGTTAGCCTTGACGCCTTTCAGGAACTCTAGAGAGTACCTGTAATGCCAGCTGTTAATGCAGTCGAGTCTAGGGGATTCAGACTCAAAGGAAATCGAAAGTTTGTTTGAAATATGCAAGGTTTAAATTAGCCTTTTTATTTTACATGATGTAAATGGTACCAGAAGGCGAGTTAAAAAAAACTAGAGGTTTGAGTCAAGATTGGAAGTTCAAAATGGCAAGATTCCACTGTACTCACTTATGTGTCGGAGTACTGTGATGCCAGAAGTTTTCGTACTAGTATTTTATAATGTTGGCCTGACTTCTTGTTTCATCCAGACAGTTTCATGCTGTTAGCTTTGACGTCTTTCAGGAACTCTAGAGAGTACCTGTAAAGCTAGCTGTTAATGCAGCCAAGTCTAGAGGATTCAGACTCAAAGGAAATCGAAAGTTTATTTGAAATATGCAAAGTTGAAATTAACCGTTTTAATTTACATGATATAAATGGCACAGAACACGAGTTCAAAAAACGTAGAGGTATGATTCAAGATTAGGAGTTCAAAATGACAAGATTCCACTGTACTCACTTATATGTCGAAGTACTGTGATGCCAGAAGTTTTCGTACAATAGTCGAATACAACTTAAGTCTGCAGTGAGGCTCCGCCCACATTCAGCCTCCGCGCACAGAATTCCTCCACGACAAAAAAGTAGTCCGCTGCTTATATGTTTCTTGTTACCTAAACAAGAAGCTTCATCACAAGAAAAAAATTTCTGAGCCCTAGAATTTTGAGACATGGATTGTTTGATATAGTCAAACATCAAAAAGCTGATTTCGTTGACATTCGTGATTGGCCAGCGGAGTAATACAGGACGCCGCCGTCCGCGGCCCAGTGTTAGCAACTGCTGTTTTTTTTTAAGTTGTATCGGACTATAGCATGGGTTTTGTAATTTTGTTTCTGAATATTGCAAACTTTGCTGAGAAGTTCCTGTTAATGTAATGTAGCCAACTTTCCAATTTTGAAGTGAAAAGCACACTTGTAGTAATGCATCTGAGGCGTTGGTGTTTGCAGCAGGAGTCTGAACGCTCTCGTAGCTTTGCTGTTGAGGCACACTGGGCTTAATCTCCTAATCTTTAATCTTAATCTCCTAATTGCAGGAGAAGAGCAGGACGAGTACCCGTATCACGAAGAGATCGACGACTACATGGATTGACGACGCCCGTGTGGCTGCGCTAGGATTTTCGCTTTTAGGATCTTCACGTTCTCCTCGCTATCTTGCGTTTGGGTGCCTCAGCACCGTCATCTTGAAAATCATCAACACTACAGTAGTTGTGCCTGGGGTGTGTGCCACGCGGTGGACGGTGTATAGTTTGAATGCTGTTTCTCGAGGTGCTTGAGATCATCGCATCAAAATTATTTATTCTGTTAATCAGCCGTGGCAGCCGTTTACGCCTTATAACCCACCTTGCATGAGGCTGTGAGTAAACTGCGAGCCTACAGCTGGTGAGCCTTCTTTTTTGTAGTTGTTGTTAATTATGGCCATTTGACTGTTTACTGTGTGTGTGTAATGCTTAACTGGCTTTTAAAGCTTTTTTTTTTTTTACCGTTTGGTCATGGTCGAGTGCACGCTGTAACACTATATTTTTTTAACAAGCTGAGCCGATTTTCTTCTAGGGCAGTTGTGTCCTTCAACACCTGTTGCAACTTGTGGTGTTGCGTTTCCACAAAATGCCGTCTCTTGCACTTGTTTCGAGGGGAAAATATGTCTTGAACACAATTCCCTGGCGAAAATCTTTCCCAGCCCAAATGGTTTATAAAACAATTTCCAGTTGGGTCTAGTTGGAACCAGCTGGGTTCCAGTTGGTTCCAACTGGAACCCAGCTGGAACCCAGTTGGTTCCAACTGGAACCAACTGGAAATTGTTCCATAAACCAGTTGAGCTGGGAAAGATTTTCACGTGGGTTTGAAATGCTCTTTGTTTGTTTCTTGTTGTTCAAGTTACCAAGACGCACCGTTTCGCCATTGCTGTCGGAAAATGTGGATAATTTACTTCGAACGTCAACTGTGAGACAGGAAGAGGTGGTGACGAATTTCACTACTGATTTCAGACAAGTGAAAAGAATAGTGTTTACCAAAGGTCAGATCTAGTACTGTAAACAATTTTTAAATGTGCTTATAGGCAACTGTTGGAAAAAAGGATTTATTAATAAGCCACCATCATCATCTCCTGAGTGGTATGGCTTGCACTCTTTGGGATGCTGGAAGCACCTCTGAGTACTTTAATATTGGCACGCCGGCAGTACACGCTGAATTTTCACGTTGTCTTACTGCCGTCTTTCACGCACTATATAGTTCTAAGAAGGAGCCCATAGCTTCACAGCCTGGTGGTATTTCACTCTTGTCTGTTTTGCAGGTAGGGAGCGGTTTTGAGGGCCAAATTGTGTGGCTGTGTCATGCGTAATTTGAGTTCATTGTGTGCTTTGGTTTTCTTACATAGGATTTTTGTTTGTTATTCTTAAAGATGTATAGAAGTGTGCTTTAAACAAGTTTTTTTTTTCTCGATTAACCTTCGCAAAGCCGCTTGTGTTGCATAACATTATTGGTTCTGCGCATTGCAGTACTTTCATGCTTTAGAATCAGTTACTCAGGAATCCATAACACGAGAAGTTTTGTTGTTTTTATCTTCTTTTGTTATCATGCAGCCGCATAAAGCACTTACTGAACATTATTTATTCATTTGTCACAATTTCTTGGGTATATACATGCTGGAGCAAGTTGTTTGGTGACAGAATAGTTTTGGGTGCATTATGTTTCATGTACTGACACTGGCAAAACAATTTTATTGTGTGTGTGAGGCATTGTCGAGTGATTACGCGAATTTCAGCATTAGACAATAAAGTGGAACACAGTGTGTGTATAAAACCCAGTTATTGTACACTCCTGGAGGAAGGTAACCTATAGCTTTCTGTGCCTTACTGTGCTCTATGTACACCCTTATATTTTGTGGGTGCCTGTATAGCTTTGAACTATTGGGTGAGAATTTGTGTTGATCAGTGTTATACTGGAATGTTTTACCACGAGGTGCACCAGCAAGGGATGTATTGTTGTACTTGGAGGTAAACTATTATCTGGCAACACTCTTATCTTAGCTGACTAGAATTTTTAATGCAGAGAAATGTTATGATTTACTGAGAGGACAATTGGCTAACCCTGCTTTTAGCTGTTAAGCCTCTGGCACTGATTCTAAAAGCTGTAACAACTTCCAAAATTCATGTTGGCAACAGCAGAGTTGCTAGGACTACATAAGACGCAAAAAATATGAGTGCTCAATAACAACTGGTGTCTGTGGTTTGGCATCAGTTGTTAATCATCTCTATCAGCAAGGTCAGTTAAGCTTTGTTTGTAGCTATATGTACCAGTGCACGTACTAACATAGTTACTTGCACAGTTTACCTGTGTAGGTAGCTTATGTAGATTTTGGTACCAGGTGAACTGTTCAGTATAATGAGTACTAAGACTAACTGTCAGCGCAGGACCAAAGTGTCTAGTTTGTAAAAGAAGTAAAAATATATATGATGCATAATATATATATACCTGAAGACACTATATATAAGGAATATGTGTGCGAGTCCCTAACATATGCACATACCCATTCTTGAAGTAGGTGTGAAATGTGTGCACCGATTGTATGCATGAGTATGTTCATGGAGCTCATTATTATGCTTATGATTATGGAGCTCATGCTCATGATTATGCACATGTGTGTATGCCTAAGATTATGATGTACAGATTTGTATGAGGCACAATAAACATCATTAATTCCATACAAAACCTGCTTTCACTCAGTCTTGAGACTATTGGGAGTCTGGAGCCCACACTTTAAAGAATGTATGCGTTAGTTCCTAACATACATGTGTATGCACATACCCATTCTTAAACTCGGTGTGAAATGTGCACGTCTTGTGTGCATGATTATGCTCGTGGTAGGATGCACATGTGTATGCCTAAGATTATGAATATACTTTGACCTAACCCTTTGAAGGTTTTTGCCGTATATGTACGGCGGCGGTTTTCTGTCCCGCAAGGTCTTTGCCGTACGGGTACGGTTTCGATCTTCCGTTTGAAATTTTGCGCCAAAAGAACAATGCGTGCTCACTGGGGGGTGCTGCCACCTCTTAGGACTTACAAGAAGTGTTTGAATTTTGTGCTGCCTTCTTACGGAGATAAGCAGAACTTATGTCTAGCTTTAGCGCGGCGGCACAGACTGCGGCAACACCCCTTTTGTAGTTTTGGTTTCGCCGCGTGATCGCAACGGAGTCGCGCGAAATTTGAGTTTTCTTTTTGTCAGCACTATCTTGCAGGGGCTGCCGAAGTTGATTTCTATCTTTATTGGCGCTGCTCTTAGCTTGCTTATCACCGCTGCTTGCGAGGTATTCTCGCCTACGCGGTTTCGATCCCGCCGCGGGATCGCAACGGAGTCGCGCGAAACGTGTTTTCTCTTTGTGGGCACTGTTTTGCAGAGGCGGCGAAAGTTGATTTCTATCTTTATTGGTGCTGCTCTTAGCTTGCTTATCACCGTTGCTATTCTATTCTATTGAACATTTTCCAGTTGTGAGTGATGCTGTCACCAAAGTACTGTTCCAAATTTTTTTTTGCTATTTATTCTCGATTATATACATTTTGTAGATTCAAGATCCGCAATAAAGTAATTTGACCACCTGGGAAAGTTTTCTTCAAAATAATTCGACTCTCAAAGGGTTAATGTTGATTATCCTTTTTGACTAGTGGCTTGTTCTAACACTGAACAGAGACTGCAGCAATGTGTGATACAGCAAAATCGGTGCATGACAAATGCTATTAGTTCTTCCTAAAGGTATTGCTACTGGTAGATTCTTCGAATTAAGCGATTTTGGCTGCTGATTTCTTTTAATATTACATAAATATCCATATTGGCTATGACTGGTGCAGTGTGTAGCCAAAACATACCGTGTTAATGTCACTTTTCTAATGAATTAATGACGTTAAATAATGCACTATTTGTAAATGCTAATGCATCCTGTGGGAGAACCGGTTCATTGTTGCAACTCATCTCCAGCACTTTAGGTCATCATGTTTACATGATAGGTAAACATAGGGTTGTGACTTTGCAGCACGCACGTCTTAACCCTTTAATCGCCAGATTAATGCCCGACATGGAGGAAGAAAAACTCAGGAGAGGCTCTTCCTACACAACACCCTGGGAAAAATAAAGTTCAGCAAAACAGCTAAACGGGCGAGTTGGTGGCGCATATTTGCAGCGCTCGTCCTGTGTTTCTTCTACTGCGGTCTTCGTCTTTGCGCTGTTTACCTTTGAACCCTGGGAGAAAAGTGTGGAGGAAATCACGTGGTTTTTTCTCGTTTGCGAGGCCATCTTGTCCGGGCAGCTTAGCAACGGTGTCGTAGTTGCTGTTTACAAACCGGGCGGTAGCATACGGTCGCGGTGTAGCATTTGTGGTGTGGCGTAGGCGTGCTTTCCTCAACTGCTCGAGTTTGTTTTTGATCGTGCTCACAGGCTGACGTTGGAGCCATTCACTCATATCTCAGGTGGAATTCAGTGCGAAACTCTCGTTGTTGTGTGCATGGATTGCAACGTGCTCGGCAACCACGATCGCACGGGCATTTCGTCTACTGCGTCACTGCTCGGAGCCGTCGGGAGACCACCGCTGCTCACTGAGGAGCATTCGCGCTGTTCGTTCACCAGTGATTCAATACGGGGTGCGCTAGAGAGGTCGTCGGCGTATTGTGCGGACGTTTCGCGTCGTGTGCGTGCAGTGTGCATGTGCCATTCGCGCTCCTGTTTACATCGGCAATGAAACCTCGTTGCTACTTATGCGTGTTTTTGCAGCGCTCCAGCGATTGTCACTGGTGTTGGTATAACTGTCATTTTCGTCCTACGGCGATTGCGCTTGTGGGAGCGGCGGGAGCCGTGATGTGGGCGGAGAGCGATATTGTGAAAGGAAGCAGCTGCACTCGCTTTGCTCTTAGTATACAGAAACTATGTTACATGCCTGTTTGAAGCATGTAACGTTTGAAGTGTCTAGCAAGCTATTTGCCTCTGGGGCATGCCAGGCTCAAGCGTATTCGTTCATATTAAGGCCAAGTCTGTGTTTTTGGTCGCGCGCTATGTTTAGACCGGTTTCCTGTAGCAGGTTTCGCAATTGCTTTTCTAGCTGGTGTCATGGTCAAGAAATGCGAAAAAGGCGAAGCTCTAACTGAATTTGGAAGCATTTTCTCACATGTTTATTGTGCCCACGTCCTGTGATAGTGTTATTTGTGGCAAAAAGTACTTAGTGAAATGAGGATCCACATGTGGGCTGAATTTCATTGATGCCTGTGGTTATGTTACCGAAAAATGATTTGATGCATTCATTGCGTACAATAGATCGACTTTCATTGTCTGTATCGTCGATAACAAGTAAAGTGTGCTAGTATGCAGTGACATTACAAGCTAGAATTTCAACAAGTAGAGAAAAGTAGTGCATACAGCTGCAGCTCTGTACATTAAGCATGAAAGACAGCATTGAAATCATGCACAACACTGTGAAACTTATACTGCAGCCACTGGGCACTCCTAAACTTCTATAAGAAGTCTGAAAAGCTGCAGTCATATATATTATGCACAGTACTAGATATGTGGATGTGAAACATGCTATGTTGCCATGCTACAAAGGGTAGATTTATGGAGGGAAGCAGTCACATTTTAAACATTTATTTCTTTGACTTTTTTTATTGAGAAAAAAGGATTCGGAATGGTTATCCCATGTAAAATTTGAGTCTTCTGGAGGGGGGCGGCACCCCCACCCCCATAAATCCTCCCCTACCATCTACTATATGCACTTTGGCCCTCTCTGTTTCTGTCACCTGTGTGAGTGGCTCTTGGAGTTGTGAACCAGAAGTCATTGTTGGCGCGGCCACCATTACAACACGTTATGATGCTACATTTTGCATTCAGGATCAATAACTCAAACTTTTTATTATATTTGCCCATCCTCACTGCCGTGTAAGAAAGCATTCCTTGCATGGCCAGCTGCACGAAAACATGTATTTCTTGGACTTTTTTCATTGAGAAAAAGGTGTTCAGAGTGGTTATCCTATGCAAAATTTCAGTCTTTTAGAGGGTGGTGACACCTCCACCCAAATAAATCCTCCCCTGCCGTCTGCTATATGCACTTTGGCCCTCTCCGTTTCTGTCACCTTTATGAGTGGCTCTTGGAGTTGTGAACCAGAAGTCATTGTTGGCGCGGCCACCATTACAACACGTTATGATGCGACATTTTGCATTCAGGATCAATAACTCAAACTTTTTAGCATATTTGCCCATCCTCACTGCTGTACGAGAAAGCATTCCTTGCATGGCCAGCTGCACGAAAACATGCTATGAAAATAATATAGTATTTAAGACCAACAGCAAAATACTGCAGAATTTTTCTTCTCCTCACTGCTGTAGCAGAAGGCACTGTTGACACAGCCAGCTTCCCAAACATACACAATGGAAGCAGATATTGCAACATTCAGCAACAAGAGCTTGACAATACACGAGTCAGGAGCAGGGACTGCTTGGCTTTCTCGAGCTAAAAAGCAAGCAATTCAGGTGTTAGGTCTAAAAACAGGCGGCGCCCGCTCTCATGTTGCAAGGCAGTTGGTGCGGGCGGTTGTGCAACCGTGCCTCATTTACCAAGCCCAATTCCAGCACTTGACGAGGGCTCAATGGGATAGCCTTGAAGCTGTTAATCAAGAGGCAATGAAGATCACCACTTGCATTCCCGGCATCACCTCGATCGTGGCGCTCCAAGAACATGCGCAGCTGAATACACTAGATGAGCTGGTGCAGCAAAGATATGATGCTCGCCGGCTTAAGTCTAACCTAACACACGCGACGTGTGCTCTCACGGCATATGATTCATCGCACTCCATTCTACATCCGTCTCCGCCAGTTCTCCCTCCCTGGAATTTTGTGCAGCTGACAACAAACCAACTGATCTATGTCAGCCATCATCTACCCTCGCAGCAACGTCGTTTCGCGAACGAATTATAGAACAAGATGCCCATCTACCGCATGGCTCCCTCATTTTATATGTTGACACAAGCATCCAGGCCTGCGAAACCACTACTGCAATTGACTGCCCTTGCAAGCCTGCCCTGAACAAAACGTCCAGGTTTCGCTTCCCAGAACCTCTTTCCTCTTTCTGTGCGGAGATGCTTGCAGTTCAAGAGGCACTTTGCTCAGTGGCCGCCGCTGCCCTGCCACCTATGGCCCGCATTGTCATCCGCACTGACGTCCTTCACGTCATATACGACGCGTTGGTCGCACCCCAGACGTTTGCCAGGACATCCATCGTCTCGCGGCACACATCCCGCAGCCAGTCCGAATTGGGTGGGTCCCATATGAGACCTCCTGAGTTCGCAAAGCCGCGCAGATTCTGCGACCCGCCTTGTGACCCCAACCTCGTCTTCGCCTCGAGTCCTCACTCTGGATGACACCACCCTTCTTCTAACAAGAAAGGAACACCTCCAGCGCCACACATGTGCTCTAATCCCTCCGTGTGCGGTAACCCTCCCCCGTGGTCTTACCCATGCAGAGCAGGTTGCACTTTGGAGGATCCAGGTCGGGGTTGCCCTAACTCCAGCCGTGACATGAAAGTGGCCGCAATTCGAAGGTTTATATATCCCCGCCCCGGGTGTCCAGTCTGCAAGAACCGAAATCTTGAGGCCGACATTCATCACCTGCTATGGGTTTTCCCGGCGCTGAAGCCGATAAGAATTCGGCAGCTGGCGGCAGTGGGCCTTTCGCCCGACAATAGTGCTTCATACACCGCTTGGATACAAGGACCTCATCGTTCACTGCTCGATTTTATTGGATCAGCGAACCTTTTCTCATTTATTTAGGCATTCTCATCTATCATTACATATCATTTTATGCCCTGAGGCAATCAACATCGCTTAAAAAAAAAGAGCTGCATTAAAAGGCAAGTTGAACACCAAGGTGGGGTGTGACCATGCATGACAGCATTGTTCATGACTCAGCCGAAATCAGACACATGCACACTCATTCAGCATAAAACTGAGAGGTTTGTGCTATCCACCAGAGAGCGCAAATAAAGTGTTGCCAGTATGTGGGACACTTCTATGCGAGCATAAGCTTGCAAACAACCCAACATCAATAACCTTGCTCAGGGATCTCATGCATGAAGATCTAAACTCATTCTAGTTAATTTTTACAACCTCATGAGCACATCTGACAGCTGTCCATTCAAAAACATTAAGCTCTCAAATAGTGTTGCAGAGTGCCATTCAAATATAAGCATCGTGCCAGCAAGCTGGATACTAAAACAAGCCATATACTAAAACATTTCAGGAAGCTTAAGTTTAAAGGCAGTAATTTACACTTCATTAAGGTGGAATAGTTGGTTCGGAAGCATATCATGAAATACACTGAGCGATCCAAGACGCACAGCATAAAAAAAAAAGAAATTAGAGTCGACACACGGCATAGAGTAACATGTTCTATTTCAGTGGCACCATGTGTAACAGTTTATATCAGAAAAGAAAAAACACAAACAAGAATGCTCTTCAAAGTGTACACCAGATTTGGTTTCCTCTTCTGCTATGTTTTGGCAGCAGCTGTTTATTTATACACAGTTTCACGCAACTAAAATTTTGTGCCCTTCACCTCATCTGGTGAAATGAACCTTCTAGCCATGCGATTAACACGATGACTACGTTGAACCGATGAACCATGCAAGGCCGGACTGTTTCGTTCGAACAAGAGAGCAGGAATGAAGCGGAGACGACGCGGCAAAGAGCAATACCTGGAAGCAGCCGAATGTCTCATACGAATATTTCCGATGTCTCCAAGGGGTCTCTTTGGGCCAGCTCCTTCGCTGGGTTTGAATCGCGCGCGCGGAGAAATGAGGAGCGCGCCCAGACAACATGGCGCCGAGCTCGTTTCCGGCTTCAAAAAATACGTAACCGCAAAATTTTTAAAATTTTTTTGGCGATTTTTGTCTAAAATGACTGTTGTCAGGCTTAAAACGCGCAATTAATGCGCGTGAGAAGCTATTGCCCTCTAATGTTTTTTTTTTATTTTTTTAGTTTAAGATAACTTGATGTGTAAGTCAAATTATTTAGCGTTTCTCGTTATTTTCAATTAATAACGCCTTAAGAAATACTAAAGAACCCTACTTATATTATTGTAGACATTTCTAGCTCACTACGCTTAACTTCGCCGCCAGGGCTCGCAGCGTCGCCTCAGTCATGGCGCCTTGCATGCAGTGAGCAGACTGTGCAGAGTTTCGTCGCTTTGACGCTGGCGTAAATGATATTTTTGTTACAACATCGCTGATTCCTTGAAACATCAACGCCTGTGCACATTTATAGCTGTTTATATTTCCATTTACAAGCAACCATGGCTAGTTCAAGCGGAACGAAGCCCCAGAAGATCCCGAAGGTTGCTAAGGTGAGCATTGACGCGCAGTTGCTTTGACATCCTTGTACCTGGATTTCACTCGCTATATATTTTGATACATTTCTTCTAAATATACGAGAACGTTCCAAGCGTGAAGTCTGTTCCCTGACTCCTGTCACGAGTTTTTGTCTCCTGGACCTCAAACGCTTCATTTCTCAGGTCAAGAACAAGACACCGGCTGAGATACAAATCACAGCCGAGCAACTTCTTCGGGAAGCCAAGGAAAGGGACTTGGAGATCCTTCCGCCGGTATGTACCACGAATGTGAATGATTAAGCTTCAACGCATCGCGTTCTAGTCTGTACCGACTCACCCTTTTCTTCGATTTCTAGCCGCCCAAGCAAAAGATCTCCGATCCTGAAGAGCTTGCCGAGTATCAACTCAGGAAACGAAAGGTGAGATTTAAACGTTCAAGAGGCTGTTGAGTGGTCTTTTTAGTTTAAACGACACGCGATCTCTCTGCTGATGCTTCCGTGATTGTTTTGCAGGGCTTTGAGGACAACATCCGCAAGAACCGATCTGTCATCAGCAACTGGGTTAAGTATGCTCAGTGGGAAGAGAGTCAGAAAGAAATACAGAGGTAGGTGTGGTCTAAATCTGTTCTTGTGTGTCTTGACTGCCTCGTGTAGTTTGTTTGAATTCCTAAACTTACTACCAGCAAGGCTAAAGAACGAGTACTGTACTGGGAATCATGGCATAGGTTTGGTCTTTGCCTGTTATATTTAAATGATGCTAAGTTAATGTTAACTTATAAGAATTCGCATCCGGACGCTTACTATTTCGCCCCTACTCAGTTCAGCTTCTGATGTACCACAGATGAAGTGCATTGGGTGACTTGAAGGAAGCCCGGCTGTTGTGCGCTGGATTTTTGTTTCATCACGAAGTGACCACTGGTTGTGAATTTCTCTCTCTGCATTCTTTTTCAGGGCTCGCTCTGTGTATGAGCGTGCTTTGGATGTGGACCACCGAAATGTTACCCTCTGGCTGAAGTATGCAGAGTTGGAAATGAAGTGAGTAATGGTCTCCATTTTTTTTCCACCTTTTTTATCGGAAAGCTCATTTGCTCTCATTTTGCTCATTCGAGCACTTCCATTTGTTCACTAAGCATCTTTGAACTGCGTGAAAGGACCGGGACGAGCAAGGGCAGTCAAACGTAGCGCTGTCAATCAACTGAAATTTGATTCCTAAACAAATAAAATTTCAGCCGATAGTAAGAGCTGCGTTTGTCTTTTCTTTGCTCATTCTGGTCCTTTCGCGGTGTTCAAGGATGCTTAACGCGCACCAACTCGCCCAGTTTTTGGTCGTGCACTTGTATACATTTGGCTCCCCTTATAGCCACTTCTCATTTTTGGGCACTCAAGCAAGCTACTAAGACGTCGCCAGTTTTAATTCACCAGACTTTGAATAACATGACTGCTCGTTGACCATTTAAAGCTGCTGCAGTGAAATTGATCGAGTTGCCTTACCTTAAATAGCCTTGTGCGAAGCCTTGAGTCAAGCAAGCGCGATCATACCCAGTGAAAGAAGGAAAACAGCTTGGAGTTGCTGAAATGACAGGTCGCACCATCCCATAGGTTTGTTTAAAGCATGGAGTGCTTTAAGCTCTAATAGGGTGGTGATGTTTTCAAAACTGTTCTTGGAACTGTATCTCCTTTCTTCATGCCCTGTGCTGTATGTCTTCATGCCTTCAGAAACGCCGTCTATGCAACAGTGTCTTATGACTTATATTTAGGTAAATACATGCACAACAGAAGATATACTTAGATCAAAGTAATGAATAACCTCAAGGTGAAGCACAGTCAAGCCCAAGAAATTCGCTAGTTATTTGGCCACCACAAGTAGGAAGGTGATTTAGACCAAGAAGACAACTTGGCAGGTTTCTCACGGCACCCGTATTGCTACACAGTTCTTGGAAAGGTGGCCGACCATGTGGAAACAGTCTCCTAGCTACCAGTGGCACTTGTGGCATGAAAGGCAAATGTGCACTATATTGTATGCATGGCATGAACAGGGGATAGTATCGACTGTTGCGGAAATAAACGCGCCCCGTAAAATGCTTCTTTCAGCTAAACGGGCACATTGTTCGAGCTCAAATTTCGCATAGAAATGGCATTTGGTCGGCAGAATTGTTTAATACCCCATTTGCTTGGGGTACTTACCTGATTCGAACAGAATAAGTCGGATATTCACATCGTCTGCGGCGACGACGAAGGAAATTAAGCTGCTCTGTCAGCTATCGCACCGGTGGCGCCATCTCGTTTGTTGGTCGTGAACAATCAGCAAAGGAAGGGATTCTGGGGGGTTTGAAGACATTCTTTCAACTGGTTTTTTAATGCTCACAGAAAACTTAGCTTGCTGAAAACTAAGTTTTGCCAAGCTTGTGTGTTTGTGTGTGTATTGTGTGTTTTCTTGTTTCAAATGATGCTTCAGATATTAGAATACATGGATCACTGCTTGGTTTTCGCCTGCGACCAGTGAACAATATATTGTTGAATTTCTTTTTTCATGCTGTTTCGATTTCGGTTTCATAAACCGGGCAATCGCTGGGATGTGTACTTGATGTTTAGGTCACATTCTGCATGAAAAAACAGCCGTATGAATGTTGACACGTAGTTTTAACTCACTACAGCACTTAAACCAGCATGCTTCAATAGCTAGTATTACACCATACGACGCATCAACAGTTATATTGCTGTTTTTTGTGCCTCAGGTGACCTAAACATCAACTACATGTCACAGCCATCGTTCGGTTGAGGAAAATGAAACCAAAACAGCACCAAGAAGAAATTCAGTTATCAGTTATTTAGCGGTTGTCGGCGAATACCACAAGGTGTTCCATGTATACCAACGTCTAGCGTGTCGTTTGAAAGAATAAAACACGCAAGCAAAAATTTAGTGTCTATAGTCCTTTAAGGTGCTAATTTTTGTTATGGTAGTCTGCGGTTGGCACTTTCTCTTTTTTCCGTTTATTTTGTTGCGAAGAAATTCAATTATCAATTATTCATTGGTTGTCGGCGAATACCATGGGGTTCTCCGGGTATACCAATGTCTGGCGCGTCGTTTTGAAAGAGGAAAGCACGCAGGCAAAATTTTGGTGTCTATAGACCTTTAAGGTGTTAATTTTTTATGTGGCAGTCTGCGGTTTGCACTTCCTCTCTTTTTCTGTTGTTTTATTTTTTTTTTTAAGATAAGATAAGAATTGTGTACAAATTGGTTACAGAAATTCAGTATACAGGCGAGGGTCCCAAAGTCAAGCGACTGTCACGGGACCCCCGGTAGATTAATACTAACTTGAATAAAAAACAAGCAGCATCGCTGACAGGTACAATTAGCTGAAAAAACAATTGTAATTTAAATAAGTAATATTTTTATAATGAGAATGAAATAGATTAGCAGGGTGAAAAACAAACAAACAAGCAAAACAAGAATAACAACCCACTATAAATAGTATTGTACAAAATATAGCGTTGTGAAAAGACATATAAAGAAACAATTGAGAATACAAGGATACAGTTGTCAAGACACAAAAAACAAAGTAGAAATTTCTAGCAAATAATTACGGACAAGCATTTTCTAAAGGGAATAGAAGCAGTTCACTCCACATTTTGCTGCAAAAGGAAACTTTTTAAATTCGATTCAAAACATAGACAAAGACATAGGCGATTTTAAACTCGGGGGTAAATTATTCCACAGGGAAATGCATGCAAAATGAGAATGACGTTTTCCATAATTAGTGAAAACTTGGGGAAGCAAGAAATTTTTTTTGAGCTGCAAATCTCGTAGGGTTACAATTTGTCAAAAAACATTTGTCAATAAATTGAAAAGAAAGTGCGTTGTTCATTAATCTAAAAAACATGATGGCTAGGTTGTAATCAAATAAATTTCTAACGGATAAGATATTATATTGACGAAGCAAAGGGATAGCAGTAACAAGGTGTGAACTGCGGGTAATGATACTGTAACGTGGCGGCGAGCCAAAGAACGAGACGTGGTGAACCATGAACAAGAGATGATTTAATGGCCGCTGGCCTAGCGCGAGCGCTCCGTCCCGCGCCACTGCCAGCTTCGTCTTCGTCACAATACGAATAGCCTGAGAGCCCCCTACAAACCAACCACCACCGCCAGGAGTCGTGCAGAAGCATCACCGTTGTGCGCTTTGCGTTGCTCAGAAGACCTGCGGTCCGTGCAGGAATCGCCAGGTGAACCATGCGCGCAACCTGTGGGACCGGGCCGTGTCCATCCTGCCCCGGGTCAAGCAGCTCTGGTACAAGTACACCTACATGGAGGAGATGCTGGGCAACATCGCGGGGGCTCGCCAGGTGTTCGAGCGCTGGATGGAGTGGGAGCCCCACGAGCAGGCCTGGCAGACGTACATCAACTTCGAGCTGCGCTACAAGGAACTCGACCGGGCCAGGCAGATCTACGAACGATATATCCTTTCCTGTTGCCGCCTGTGCAAGTTCCGTGCTTTCATGTTTGGGGTAACACCACAGAGGAAGTGGACCCGGGGTCACCAGCTGTTCTCTTTAACCCTTTCACCGCCACTCCCGAGATAACTCGGGCTACCACATATGCACACCCCCTGCCTCTCCCGAGTTAAGGGGGGACACTGGTCTTGAAAAGAAAATTTTATTGATCTAGCCATAGCAATGAAATTTTCAGGCCACATGTATTTTTGTGCACTGATTCTAGATATGTCATTTAATTTCATGTAGATCAATTTCTTGAGCACTTATGTAACTTTTTATACTAGTATTTTGCAGAGAGTTTTGAAGAAAATTTGCTGCGGGAAACTCGCTGAAATGTATACCATTGGGTTCTCTTGACACCAAGGAATACAATAAGGGTGAAATTGTCTTCCTGCCTATCACAGAACTTAAGTTATAGAGTTTTGAAGCTGTCGCTTGAGAAATGAGAAGGAAAATGTGTATTCCTGTGTGTGAAGTGGCAGCTTCAGTACCCTCTGTGAGAGCCAGGATGATAATTTTACCCTTATTGTATTCCTTGGTGTCAAGAGAACCCAATGGCATACATTTCAGCGAGTTTCCTGCAGCAAATTTTCTTCAAAACTCTCCGCAAAATACTTGCAGAAAAAGTGCAGAAGTGCTCAAGGAATTGTTTTACATGAAATTAATCGACATATCTAGAATCAGCGCACAAAAATACATGTGCCCTGAAAATTTCATAACTATGACTAAATTAATAAAATTTTCTTTTCAAGACCAGTGTCCCCCCTTAACCCTTTCACCGCCACTCCCGAGATAACTCGGGCTACCACATATGCACACCCCCTGCCTCTCCCGAGTTAACTCGTTTTGGCTTTTTAACTCACCCCCTGCCGCTCCCAATAATACTCGTGTAAGAAAAAAAACTATGCAAACATGTAGCGCCATCTATGGAGAGACGCTATAAACGCATAGATCTTGCAGGGTAAATTTTACACAACAGATAGCGTGCATGTTTCCACATCCGAGTCGCTTCGTTTTGGTTTTCGTACAGCAGCCATGTGAGGCAATGTGCCACACTCGTCCGCGCTTTGACGGTCAAAGAAATTCAAAACTGCTTGTGAGTTCGGAGTCCAATGATAATGAGAACGAGGAAGGAGCCCACCTAAGTGCCTTGTCGAGTGATGACAGCAATGAAGTCCCCCTTCCACCGAAAAATCCGCGTAAGAAGAGGAAATCCGACAGGCACAATTGGTGCTGGAAGATATGATTCAGTACAACTAATATCTATAAAATTATCCTGAATAAACATGTCTGCATGACCTGCAGAGCATTTTAGTGCGTTACTAGCAAAAAATTTCCAGGAAACTAGCATGCAAAAAAAAACCCGGCAGGGTGTGGGCAGCTGTGAGTAAAAAAGCCTGGCAGTGAAAGGGTTAACTGCTCCAGTCACAAATTATTATTGTGGTGGCTCAATGGTTATGGCGCTCGGCTGCTGACCCGAAAGACGCAGGTTCGATCCCGGCCGCGGCGGTCGAATTTCGATGGAGGCACAAATTCTAGAGGCCGGCGTACTGTGCGATGTCAGTGCACGTTAAAGAACCCCAGGTGGTCGAAGTTTCTGGAGCCCTCCACTACGGCGTCCCCCATAGCCTGAGTCGCTTTGGGACGTTAAAGGGGCCCAGAAACACAATCTTAGTTAACTGTTTTGCCTGTTGATTGCATACAGTGAGTTATAATGGTGCTATTAGCGTCGGTAATACCGCGTATATTCCGTTTTTTAATATTTTAATGTCCTCCCAAAAACAACTTCATGGCTCTGATGGTGTCGCCACACAGTGGCGGGTTTTTAGCAGCGGATATGACATCACCTGGCGCGAGCTTGATGATCGGACAAACAGTAAATATACTGCAAATTGTGTGAATAAATAGAGACACATTTTGTCACCTGTCTGCGTTTTATATTAGATCAACAAAAACAACTTGTTTGTCTTAGATAAAAGCCCTGCAAAGCAAGTAAAATAAAAATACACCACCAGGGGCGCTCTGGCATGGAAACGACGCTGCTAGCCTCAGCAAGAACGAGTTACAGAGAGCAGGCAACCATGGAATACAAACTTCCGCGACGTGCTCTGGCTGGCTGTTTTGATTGGTTGCGCCAGGTGCCGTCATTGGGAGAGCGAAATAGGAGTGGGAAGCCCCGCCAAAATCGAGTTGAGGGCAGCGTTTTGTTTGCTTGTATTTTCAAATTTCTTCACTGAATAACTCCCGTTCCTGTGCATCGATTCCTGTAATTCTTTTTAAGTCAGCATCTGTGTGACATAAAGAACCCACCTGAAGTATAGCCGGTATTCCCCCAAGCAGTGTTTTGCAGCCCCTTTAAGCCCCCATAAACCACAGTGGAAAGGAGCATTTTAAAATTTTCAGGAGTTTGAAGAGGAACACGCCAATATTGCACACACAAAATTTTTAATTGCCCGGGCCGTTAATTATGCAAAATACTGTCCAAACTCTGACTTAACTTTGCTTTTAATGTCTAAATTATACTCAATCCTGTCATAAGAAGCCGTCATGTAAACAAGTCAGCTGGTATTAGGCCTTTTAAAGCGCTCGTGCATACAAAACAAGCGCACGAAAACGCATGCTCACCAGAGCTACTGTAAAGAACATGGAGGCATCTATCTTTTAAGGCAGTTTTTTGCATTGTTTTCCTGCTTTGTAGTGAGAAGGTTCCATCCAACTTGTCGCAAATTGCAAAGGGCTCCAAATGCGGGCTCCACACATTTGCAGCTTCTTACACCCCGTGAGTAGTAAAAACCAACGCCGCACAAGCTACATGCACCCATGGAAACAGTGTGGCTGAACAATGTAATTTCAGTGTTAGCGAAGCTAGGTTTGCTTTGAATTGATTCTGACCTCCTGGAAGTCTGGGCAGAAATGGGGAGTATAACGAAAAGGGGTTCACCTTAAAGGGACACTGAGGAGAGCACTATTAATATTTTTTTTATAGTAAAATTCGATAGTTCGGCATGTCACGGCTTTGTTGCCACTTGGCCGGCAGCGAAAGATGCATTTATTTCTAAGAAATTTGGATTCGAAGTTGAAAAAGTTTTTCCCGCCGCTCTGATTCAAACTTGGGATTCTCCTATGACGACACAGGACTAAGTGATGTGAAACATGACGTGCGCATGACGTACCGCAGACTCCGTGATTTCTGGCGGCCAGCAGTGCGGCCTAGCAGCAGCCAAAAAGAAAGCTACCGCCGGCCGCACGTTGAAGGCATTTATCGGCTATTGCGGCCATCGCTACAGTCGCTTCGATTACGTTTGCACTGGCGTTTTGCCAGCGTTACGATGGATCTCGTTCTCGAAGTCTTCAACGAAGTTCTCGCAAATAGACACCTTTAGCATACCGTGTACCTTGGTACCGCTAGCGGAATACCGGGAGCCCGCCTACCGCCGGAAAACAGGCGCTGATATGTCCCGATGCTTCAGGAGCGTGCGTAGCTGCCAGGCACGTGGCGCCATCTGGCAACGTCAAGGACATTTGCACATGCATTGGCTGTGCCTCAGGGATTTGTGGCTTCTCGGGTCCTAGAGTTGCTAGAACCATTGGTTCTAGCAACACTGCTTTGTCCTATGATGTCATCACGCTTGTACTTGCGAGTTTGGCCTGTGGCGGCGATACCTGTATTTTGGTTCTTGCTCTTTTCTACGCTACAAGAGCTTTGTTGTCAGTATGAGTGGCGTTTTTGTAATCAGGAGCTGGTATTCTGTCGATACAAGCCAACTTCAATTTCTCCTCAGTGTCCCTTTAAGTTGAGGACCACAGAGCAAGCTATGGAAAGGAAAATGATAGGTGTAACGTTAAGAGATCGGAAGTGGGCGGAGTGGGTGAGGGAACAAACGCGGGTTAATGGCATCCTAGTCGAAATCAAGAGGTAGAAATTGGTTTGGGCAGGGCATGTAATGTGAAGTCAAGATAACCGCTGGTCCTTAAGGGTAACGGAGTGGATTCCAAGAAAAGGCAAACATGACGGGGGGTGGCAGAAAGTTATCTGGGCAGATGAGGTTAAGAAGTCTGCGGGAATATGGTGGCCGCAGCTGGCAAAGAACAGCGTTAATTGAGAGATATAAGAAGGGCCTTTGCCCTGCAGTGGGTGTAGTCAGGCTGATGATGATGATGACCTGGAGTTGTTTAGTGTGCACTGGTCTCTGTACGCAGACATTTCTGCATTTCATCTCCGTTGAGACGCGGCAGCTGTGGCCGAGAGTGAAATTTTCGAACTAGAGCTCAGCGGCAGAGTGCCATGCCCAGCGAGCTTTCATTGCATTGTAGGTGCTCTATAGAAAAGAAGACAGTTGTGTGTGAGTTGGTGCAAATTCATTTCCAAGAGGCGGCAAAAGTCTGGAGGGCACTTTAAGCAGTCCAAATGCTGCATATCCCCTGTGTCTCATATTGATTAGTGTTTGTGCTGTGTTTTCTGAAAATGGTTTAAAGCCACTTTCTTTTATGCGAAGCATACTACTTTAGCTACCACTTCAGCCCTTCACCGTGGTTATGCGCCTCCAAATCGTGTGATACATGACGTCACACCACGTGACACGATGACGTCACGACAGTAGAGAAACGGGGGCCCACCTCGCGCCGTCGCTGTGGTTGTGCGCCTCCAAATCACGTGATACATGACGTCACACCACGTGACACGATGACGTCACGACAGTGGAGAAACGGGGGCCCACCTCGCGCCGTCGCTGTGGTTGTGCGCCTCCAAATTACGCGACACGATGATGCTTCGCATTCTCCAGGCTTAACCAAGTTAAGCCTCAGCCATTTTTTTTTTTTCTTTTTCAACAGGTGTGCCACAAGGCATAGGTGTAGAAGGGGGAAAGGGGGTATAGGGGAGAGTTGAAAGGATTGCAGGCGTATTTTTGCTGTGGAAGCCTCAAAGTTTGTTGATGTAGTGACTTCCCATTGTCCACTTATGCCTTGTTGTCTGTTCTCTGGGAAATCAGTCTTCCCTGAATTCTCCTGAAGAGCTTTGTGGAAAAGTTGATTATTTTTTACTGTTCTGCAATTTCCTACCAGTTCACGAGCAAGCGATGAAGTCCTGTAGCTCACACTGATTGTGCAGCTGTCTTTCGTGGCGCATTAACACATTGATGATGTTTAGTGCCATTCTCGAAGGTCCTTCTTTGCCATGAAAGAAAACGCTGGAGAAACAACTTTTAATTTGTGCTTTCTTTTTTGTTTTTATTGTTTCACAGTCCTCAATATGGTCCTTAATATTATAGCACAGTGAGCATGTCAGTTCAAAATGTTTCTTCTGCTTGTGTCATTGAAAACCTTTTAATGTGCCGCCGCGGTGGCTCAGTGGTTATGGTGCTCGGCTGCTGACCCAAAAGACGCGGGTTCGATCCCGGCCGCGGCGGCTGGAATTTCTTTGGAGGAGAAATTCTAGAGGCCCGTGTACTGTGCGATGTCAGTGCACGTTAAAGAACCCCAGGTGGTCGAAATTTCCGGAGCCCTCCACTACGGCGTCTCTCATAGCCTTAGTCGCTTTGGGACGTTAAACCCCATAAACCAAACCAAACCAAAACCTTTTAATGTGTATTCTTGTTGTCATTTTTTCTTCGCTGTTATTTACAAAATCAGAAAGTATTCATTGTGACTGAGAGTGTGCTCGTGCAGAAAGTGTTTATTCTCATGCTGCTGTCTGACAGCGCGCAAAGCTTTGTTGCTGTGGGATCCTTAACGCTGTGTGCACTTGTGATGGTCCATCCGGACGTCCGCCACTGGATCAAGTATGCCAAGTTTGAAGAGCACAATGGCTACATCTCCAACGCACGGCGCATCTACGAGCGTGCCGTCGAGTTCTTTGGCGAGGATTACATGGACGAGAGGCTGTTTGTTGCCTTTGCCAAGTTCGAGGAGAACCAACGGGAGGTGAGTGTAGCAGTTTGTTCATTCAAGAGATCCCTAAGAGCCCTCGTAGAAGGGTATTGCAGAAGGCAGTGGGGTGGGGGCTCATAGTTATATGTACGCCGCCGCGGTGGCTCAGTGGTTATGGTGCTCGACTGCTGACCCAAAAGACGCGGGTTCGATCCCGGCCGCGGCGGCTAGAATTTCTTTGGAGGAGAAATTCTAGAGGCCCGTGTGCTGTGCGATGTCAGTGCAGGTTAAAGAACCCCAGGTGGTGGAAATTTCCGGAGCCCTCCACTACGGCGTCTCTCATAGCCTGAGTCGCTTTGGGACGTTAAACCCCATAAACCAAACCAAACTATAGTTATATGTACTGTTCCCCATAAAAATTAAATTTCCCGTAACCATCGCTTATAGGCATGCGAGGGAAAGTGGAGAGTTGGGAACAAGGCAATGAAAGTAATTTTAAAAATGGATTATAACACTTGATAAATTGCAGTATGTTGCTGTATCAGCATATCGCAAGTTCTCCATTTTCTGAAAAGGAGGCATAGCCTTGAAAAAAGTGCAATTTATTTTCAGAAATTCAAAGAAAAGTCATACTAGTGCAGTGCAGTAACTGGCAGAATGAATTGGTGATCTAAAGTTAAAACTTTTCGTGTGCACGGGTTGTAACATGTGCGCCAGTCTTCTCTGGGCGCCATTTTTTAAATTCGACCCTATCAACTACATTGTGATTCGGCAAGAAAAAAAAATAATTTTTGCGCATTGTCGTAAGGAAACCAGCGCACGTGATGGGAAATGTGATTTTTAAGTTGATGTGAAATGTTTTAACCTTTATAACACGTAATAGGTAGTGAATTTGCCTGGTATCCTACTATGTAGGCCTGCTCAGAAGTCGGTGTCCAGAAAGATATTGCCACCAGTGAAGGGACAGTTGTCAGTTGTTAAATTAAATAAACATTTTTAATTTTTTCACATTTCTGAAGTTTCGGCATATATGGGTTAAAGTCAGGCTGTCTCAAGTGGACGTCCTTAGATGCACACCGAGCACTGTAGTTGGTGTGCAGTACAACACAAAAATTGTAGAATTATTTATTAATGATCATTAGTAGTGTGGGGTTTAAATGGGGGAGATAAACCCGTTCTCCCCTTTTAACCGTGGCTGACGCAGTTCAAAACCGCGCGGACCCCACCCCGTGGTCGCGTACGCTACCGAGCGCACGCCGATCACGGCGGGCCTTGCTCTGCGCGAACAAAGGAACGACACACTGGCTGACACAAACAAGGCATTTATTGCTATAACAACAATAACGCCAGCTAGCAACAAAATACGCTGAGGAATCGAGGATGTCCGACTCACCAGCAAGGTTACGAGCGAATGTTCGCCCACGCTAGGGCAGAGGGAATATCTCCGAGGCCGGACAGGACGAGCTGAGGGGAACACGTTTCCACACGAGGACGCCCGCGGCGAAGAGCGGAGCTTTGCGCGTGAACGTCCAACACGCTTCCCTGTCCCAGGGAGAAGAGAGCCAGCTATCCCTCGCGCGCGCGCAGCAAAATGCCATCCGTGGCGCTGGTGTCGCTGCGACGCGAGCGCCCTCCCCTGTTAGTTAAAAGTAACCGAACCGAGAGGAGTGCTTTTCGGGGGGAGCTAACAACAGTGGGGTGTGCAATGCGGGAAAGCGAACGCAGGGGACGAAGGCGTCCCCACAGTAGCCTGTGAGTTAACATTACCAGCAGTTTGCAGGTGCCTCTGTGTTCAGTGTTTCACTACTTTAAACTGTCGGATGACTGGCTTACTCATAATAGTTTTACACTCCAGCTGTAGGATCGGTGCATCATTCTTTCTTCATGCTTATCTATGTCTGTGGCGTAGGCTGTCTCTCTTTTTCTGTAGTTAAATAAGCTAAAGATGCAGTGTTAGTGCGAGGTAGGGATAGTCTTTTACAAGCCATTTCACACTTACTCCATGTGCTTCACTTCCATGTGTTTATTCTGTGTGTACAGTCGCTCTTGGTATGACCTGCAACGTGTCGGCAGCCATCGTGGTGCGATTTGCACTTAGAGCAGTTAAATGCTCCGCGAACCCACTGCGCAAAGCTCTCCTCTTTTAACCGGAAACTATATGAATAGTTTTTTACCACCACCCAGCTCTCACTGTTTAGTGAAGGACGCTCTGGCTTTATCTTGCATGTTGCAAGTCATACTGAACGCGACTGTATATGTGTACCGCCTTTTGATAGGAGTGTTTTTTTTTTTTTACTTTTTTGAACTGCATTGACAGTGACAATGACTGGGGGATGAGTGTTGTGCAACGACAGAATTGTAGCTTCTCACTCTGGACCGTTGTGTAAAAGCCAAGTTGGTTTCCCGTATTCCGTTTCCAGCATGACCGTGTGCGGGTGATCTACAAGTACGCTCTGGACCACATCCCGAAGGAGAAAGCGCAGGAGCTGTTCAAGAACTACACCATCCACGAGAAGAAGTATGGCGACCGGGCGGGCATCGAGGACGTCATCGTCAGCAAGCGCAAGTACCAGTATGAGGAGGTGCGTGTGTGTGTGTGTCAGTGCATCCAGAATTGTTTTGGCCTTTGTGTTGCACGAGTCCCAGTTTGTTTGGAGCTTTACCTGTAAGTCTACCTATTCTCAGAACCTCTCTGGCATCAAGTACAGAAGCACTTGGGTGCCATTGCTGTGTGTTCTCCACTGGGTTGTTTTACCGTGTTAGCTGTTAGTATTAGCTTGCAAGGGTGGAAGAGCGGGCTGTTTGGTAGTTCATCTTGGGGTAAACACAGCCCACTCCTTAGACAAGGATGAAGAAAGACAAGACGATACAGCTCTGTATCGTCTTGTCTTTCTTCGTCCGTGTCTTAGGAGTGCGCTGTGTTTACCCCGAGATAGTATTAGCTCTTGCTCTGGTTTCATGGCATAGGACGTCCACGAATAAGCAGGACTCCCATGACCTTGCAGGATCCCTCATTGCATTTAGAAACTTTTGCATCACTCTCGAGAATTTGTGAGAATGCTCGATCTCAAGATCAAGAGCAAACACAAACACCCACTTGTGCTGTCACAAGGCTGCTATCGTTAGGCTAAATAATGATCTCCCCGAAAGCTGATAGGTGGTGTGACGATGACCCCATATATTCTGTGTGTCTTTCAACAAAGAATTCAGTTGTCAGTAGCACGTCGTCCTGTCTTCCTTTCTTGCGATTGTTTTTGTGTTGCGCTAACTTTTATCAGAGATTCACCTGAGGATTGAGTTTGTTACAATTTTTTTTTTCTTTTCAATACAAAGCATGCTTTTGTCATCATACCCACACTGCGTGCTCACCTAAGTGCTTTCATAGCATTCGTTCCAAAATGTTGCGGTATGCACTAGTCTAGGAGTGCATGACAGTACATTATGTCTGTTGGCATAAGAACTGTAGTGTTCGATTCGATTTGACAGTTTCCGCCTGTGCCTCACAGTCACATTTTTCAGACACTAGTTTTGTCTAGTAAATAGTTTGGTGGTTAGGATTTTTATGCCTTTACTTCTAAAATATCATGTGCATGCGGTAGAACCACTAGGTAATACTTTTTTTTTATTATTTTAACTCCATTGGGACATTTTGCAGAAATTGTCAGAGTAGTTTAACCTTACCACAAACCGTAGTATGGTGAACTATTGGCTTTAAAAGATTTAATAGTGTATTCACTTGCTGGCATGTAAATTGTTGCTGGGGTCAAAATTGTGTCACTAAGCCAAACAAACTAACTAAATAATTGAGTGTGACAGAGAGGTTATTTCCGACAGCTTTCTTGAAGTGACTTTTTCCTGTATTTGCTGTTATGCTTATGGATGATGCAAAGCTTGGTACGTAGGTTCTGATACTACGCTGGGTATCACTTTGAGACAGCTAAGTCTCCCTAAGAATGCAGATGAAATGAGCATGTATGAACTGACGCCAACCAACAGCACACTACTGTGACGATTTGATGAGTGCAGGCGGCAATGTAGTCGACGAACATTGGCAGTAAACACTGTTCGCTTTCGTATCCACTGTGCATTCGCTGCTGCTTGTGAGCAAAAAACTGACCATGCCATCATCATTTAAGGCACTTCGACCAAAACCTGCCTGTTTTTACAGAGCTAGCTTTTGAGGGGAAGCTTTCCGGCGAAGGCATGTTTGTGTTTATGGTCGTGGCCATCAAAAAGCATGCGTAATAGAGGGCAACAGATGGAGTGCACACTGTTGGGAAAAAGTGAAAAATGTCGTTGAACAGAGTGCAGCAGCGAGTTACACCACCACATAGCGGCTGTAGGGTGTGCTGCGGCACGTAATACTAGTGAGAAGCACAGATATGGTTAGCAAGTCTTGCTGTTCGCTCCAGGAGAAGACCTAATGTGAGCCGCATGAACGAGCTGCATAGAATCATTTCATTGCATTTGCATTTGGGCATAATCATCTTGTTGCATACCAGCTGGTGCTGTATTTTCACATGTACCACTTTGTGTAACTACCGTTTAGGTTTTTATGTGTCATATGCTTGAATTGTTTCTTCATTTTTCATTCTTTCTTGCAGTGTAATGTAGATCAGTTACTGCACTTCTCGAATAGTTTTGATGCTCTTGGAATGTGTTTTGGGGTGAATTAAATTTCAACCAAGGTGGGATTACTGCAGGAAATTATTTCACGTCCCTGAAATGTATCATTGGCTTAGTGACGTAGTTGCTGAATTCGTTTGCTGAGGGTGCTAAAATGGTGTGGTCTCATTGCAAGTACAAATTAGTTTCATGTGCGTAATAACGACTTTTAGTTTTCACCAACACATCTAACATGTTATGATAGTTATTATTGGTTGACTTGTTAATGAGGGTTTTAGTATGGCCTATGGCTTTTACGGGTTTTCATCAGACTCACCAACTCTCTGCATCACACAAGAGGTGCTGGCATTGTTAATCAGAACACTTTCACTTAGTTAGTACTTTGGAATGTCGCTTAATGAGAGTGCAGTGTACAGGTGTAAAAAAAAAAAAACTTCCTGTCACTTTTTGTTAAATCACTGTAGTTTGATACAACTTAAGAACAAAGCGACTTATTCCTGTCAAAGAACTCCCCTTCCAGCCAATGGCGTCGGCCGATTCTCATGACCCTGCTAGGGTGACAATGCACAGAGGAGACTATTCCCGACCATGGAGGGAGGGGACTGCCTCATTCTATCTGCCACTCCCCAACGCCATTGGCTGGAAAGGGGATCTATTGGCGGGGAAAAGTCACTTTGTTCTGGAGTTGTATCCGACTATAGACTCGCTTTTTTCCTCTCCACGTGCACATACTACTTGGAGTCTCTCTTGTTGTGCGGGGAACATGCTTCGTGGGTGTGATTGAGGTATTATCCAGAAGATACATTCATCATCATCATCAGCTTGACTGCGCCCACTGCAGGGCAAAGGCTTCTCCAATGTCTCTCCAATTAACCCTGTCCTTTGCCACCTGCGGCCACCGTAGCCCCGCAAACTTCTCCTTAATCTCATCCGCCCACCTAACTTTCTGCCGCGCTCTTATACGTTTGCTTTCTCTTGGAATCCAGTCTGTTGCTCGTAAAGACCATCAGTCGTCTTACCTTCGCATGACATTGCCCTGCCCAAGCCCATTTCTTCCTGTTGATCTCAGCTAGGTTGTCATTAACCTGTGTTTGTACATTGCAAGTGTTAATTTTGTTTCCATCTTTGGTATGTGTGAAAGTGCTTTAAGTTGTCTGGGATTACAATAAAAAGAAAGAAAAGAGAAGTGACGGTGAGGTTGGTGGCCATGTGCTGTGTGTAGCAAATCAAGGAGAACCCGCTCAACTACGATGCCTGGTTCGACTACCTGCGGCTCATGGAGAGTGAGGGCAACGTGGAGGCCACGCGCGAGACCTACGAGCGGGCCATCGCCAACGTGCCGCCCTCGCGGCTCAAGCGGCTGTGGCGCCGCTACATCTACCTGTGGATCAACTACGCCCTCTACGAGGAGCTGGAGGCCGGTGACGCGGAGCGCACTCGCGAGGTGTACCGGGCCTGCCTGCGCCTCCTGCCCCACAAGACGTTCACCTTCGCCAAGGTGTGGCTGCTGGCTGCCTACTTCGAGGTGCGCCAGAAGGACCTGCCGGCCGCCCGCAAGCTCCTGGTGAGCAACGGACTGCGTGGTCACTCACTTGGGGGGCTGTGTTACCCGCCGTGGTGGCTCAGTGGTTAAGGTGCTCGGCTGTTCACCCGAAACACGCGGGTTCGATCCCGGCCGCGGCAGCTGGATTTCGATGGAGGCGAAATTCCAGAGGCCCATGTGCTGTGCGATGTCAGCGCACGTTAACGAATCCCAGGTGGTCGAAATTTCCGGAGCCCTTCACTACGCCGCCCCTCATAGCCTTAGTCACTTTGGGGCATTAAACCCTAATAAACCAAACCAAAGAGCTGTGTTGCTTTGGTAGAGGAAGTCTTACGTGACTGAAGCACAAAGAGACATGCATGTACAAGAGTTGAATGCACAACATTGTGCTCAATGTCTTTTGACTTGTCCACATATAGACACAGTTGTGTCTACAACGTTGGGCACAGCATTGCTTCTGACATCATACAGTTTCTTTTGGCCCTGCAATCATGTTATGCAACAGTAACTAGCCCTTCAAGCCATTATTGCCCAAGTCTTCAAGGAAGTTGAAATATTACTCCAGGTGAAGACACAACTTTGAGTGGTGCCTAACGTCACTAAGACTTTGATGCTGGCTGGAGTTGCTCCTGTTTATATCGAACATGTCAGAAATCACAAAATAGTTTGGTGGAGTAAAAGCTTGTTAATTTGAATATCTAGATAATTCGAACTGCCGGCTCAGTTCCACCTAACACCCATGTAAGTCTGCGGCACCACACACTCACTAATTCAGATGTTATGGGTCTCACACCGGTTTAATTCGAACAGGCTCCCACAAGGAAGGCCGTGTCCAGGTATGCTTGGCTCGGCAAGCGATTGTCCAAATAACTCTACTCAAACCTGAATTCCATGCTGCAGAGATGCTCGCTTACCTCTGATGTGTGCGAAATGGCAGGCGTGATGACGAATGGACGTCCCCATCTTTATGAACAGTCACACCACATGGTTTTGGTTTCGCTTTCCTGAGATTCACACCAGCGCACATCAGTTAGCCAATGAAGCCCTGCCACACGTGCCTTTCGGGTACTGATTGGTGCATCTTGCTGCCATTTTCTGTCCCCTTCGTTTGTTTTTTTTTTTGCCACTTTGGCGCCACTTAGCGTTTCCATCCACATGGTTCTTCCGTCCTTCCAGCACGCAGCAATCGCACACTCGTCTCGTGCCGTTCGCACTTTGTGTGGTGAAGCCTCCTCAAAAGCGACGCTGCTGCTTGTGAGGTATGCCACACAGGTGCGGTGGAGCTCATCTCAAAAGCAAGCAACCATTGCCCAGTCTTTTTCCAAATAAATTTACCTTTATGCAAGCTACTCTTGTTAGTTTTTTAGGGTCGTTCAGTAATTCATACTTTAGGTAATTCAGACATTTTTTTGGTCCCTTGAAGTTGGAATTAACAAGCATTTAGTGTATAGTCAAAATTCGTAGTATAAAATTTAATAATATGGGAGTAATTACTCATTGGCATCCACCCAAGCTCAGCCATACAACTAAACATTTGACGAACACTGTTCCCTCTTCAAGTTAATGATCAATTCGCTCTCGCCCTAACATATGCTTGCCGTCCCAGTTAGCTCAAATGGTAGAGCAACTGCTCCGATGAAGCAACGGTCCTGAGTTCTGACCCCTGACTAGGGCGAATTTTTCTTTAACTACGAACTTTCTATGGAAGCTGTATAGCTTTCCTTTGTAGCCATGTGGCTGCGCTCGGGTGGATGTCAATGAGTAATTACTCCCTTATTACAAATCTACTCCGCCTTGGGGGATTCCCCTAAACATTTGACCAATAAAATTTAATGTAAAACGCGCAAGAGAAGCACAGTTTAGTCAGTGAAGGGACGGCAGTTACGCGACCTTTACGAGAAGAAAACAGGCTTTCAAATATTTAGTACCACGTAGAAAGCTTATCCTATGTTCCACGGCAGAGAGTTGTCCTAGGTGGCGTATCAAGCTCTCGCATATCATTATGCAGAAGCGTCATGCTGCTCTTAAATCTCTTTTGTCTGGTGTTGTGTGGTAGTAAGCCTTAGCATGGTACATGAACATGGATTAAGTAATCCTTTTTGCTAGCAGCATCAGGTGTGTACAGTTTTCATAGGGGAAGAGGAAAGGATCTTGGTGCAAGGAAGGAGATCTTCCTCTTACTGGCTTGAGTGGCTCACAAGCCATGGACTCTATGTGGGCTGCGTTGGGCTTGTAAAGCAGTTGTTTTGATGCGCATTTAGCACACCTTTTGGTAGCACAGATAGGCCCCAGACAAGTCTTCGGCAAGAATATATCTGCCTACTCTGGGTCTGAGAAAAGATGAAAAAATAGAAAAGAATGGTGCATCTATGTTAGCTGTTGTAGCTTTGGTTTGGTTTATGGGGGTTTAACGTCCCAAAGCGACTCAGGCTAGGAGGGACACCGTAGTGGGGGGCTCCGGAAATTTCGACCCCCCCGAGGTTCCTTAACGTGCACTGACATTGCACAGTACACGGGCCTCTAGAATATCGCCTCCATCGAAATTCGACCGCCGCGGCTGGGATCGAACCCGCGTCTTTCGGGTCACCAGCCAAGCGCCATAACCACTGAGCCACCGCGGCGGCTGTAGTAGCTTTACCACTTTGCTTTGGACTTCGATCGGACACACATAGACTTGGTGGGGTCGCTTTATCCATACAATTCCACATAGGCTCGTGTATTAAACAAAACCACGTTAAGCTCCATTTGAATGTTAAAAAAAAAAAAAAGTGAGAAAATTTCCTGACACATAACAAATGTTCCAAGAAATTTCCATCCCATTTTTTTGCAGAACAAGTTCTTTTTAATGTGGCACAAAGTTGGTGCAAATTCTTTCTGTAAACGCCGTCAGCAGGGGGATGCAAGAAAGTGGCATACAGGTCTGAATTTTGCGAATGAGCTTTATGCACTAGGTGTTTCCGTTCTTCGCATTCCCATATTCTATGTCAGTGGAGAAAGCATTATATAGCAAAAATGCAAACCATGTTAAGAACCAGCTGAGTGCCGATCAAACGTTGAATTCAGATATTACCCAAAAGGATTTTCAAGTATGCGGATAATGTTTTTTGCTTGCATTCCATGTTGGTGATTTGTATCTGGCATGATGGATTCAAAGCTGTCAAGAGTATGGCCGTATGAGCATAGTATGACAGTTTCCGATAATTTCTTCTATTTCACCACTCCGAACAACATCTTGCTTTCCGGCTGCATTGTTTGCTTACACTTCACCCACGTTGCTTGTCCGACACAAATTTGGCATGTGCACATGCGCAACATGCAGCTGTGCCAGATAAGGACTGGCGCAGCAGCAAGAACTGTGTCAGGTCATTCGGCTTAAAAAAAAAAGCCGTCACTAAGAAAAAAGCGCTCAAAATAACGCGATTACGCAGAGCAGCAAGCAAGTGCTCTTGCTTAGTCTGACGCAGCTACGGCCAGCCCTACAACAAGCCCAGCATGGCTGCCACGGTCGGATCAGTAACTAGATGGCGCTACTTCTCCAACATGATGGGGCCTGTGAGAAAAGGGTCTATACTGCAGTGTTGGACTAGTATGATTCACTTCCAATTTTTATTCCTGTTCAGTAGGGGACTTGCTGAATTCCACAAGTGCACTTTCCCGCATAACAGTGTTGCCCAGGACAAGATAAGTGACCATGCGTTTCTGGCTGAAGCAAAGCAAGAAGGACTAGTTTTTAGCTTGATTCTTCCAAAATACGTTTCGTGCATTCTATTCACACCGTTAGCACTGTCCTGTAGCCTTCGCAGTTTCTTTTTTTTTTTAAAGAAAAGTTGGCCATCTTGTCTTTGGCAACATAGTCATGTGGAAAAGTGCACTTGCGGAATTTGGCATGTCCCCAGTTCCTTCTTCCTTATCTCAACTCGAGGGTTATTATTGTTGACAGGATTCATCGCTTGGCATGGCCCGTGATCATAGGAGTCATCTTACCAATCTAGTGCAGCACTGTTGCCACCCGAAATGGTGTACCGCTGCATGTACAATGTTCTGGCACTGTGTATTGAGAGCAGCGACAACTGTTGTCTCGGCGAGCAGCTCGTTTCCTTCTCCGCTCTCTTTTCCTTTCGCCCCAGGGCACGGCCATCGGACTCTGCCCGAAGGACAAGCTGTTCCGGGGCTACATCGACCTGGAGATACAGTTGAGGGAGTTCGACCGGTGCCGCATCCTCTACCAGAAGTTCATCGAGTTTGCCCCCGAGAACTGCACCACCTGGATGAAGGTCGGTGGAGGGGGGGGCCAGTTGTTGCTGATGCAAAGGCATGTGGTCCGCACTGAAGGGGAAGCAGTGTGCGAACAGAGTAGAGGCAACACTGCTGTCACCGTTGATGCAGGCATATGTGTGCAGGTGCAGTGGAACTGTCCTTCTTTGCCGATGAAACTCAGCTGCTGTATTAAGGGGGGACACTGGTCTTGAAAAGAAAATGTTATTAATTTAGTCATAGTTATGAAATTTTCAGGGCACATGTATTTTTGTGCGCTGATTCTAGATATGTCATTTAATTTCGTGTAAAACAATTCCTTGAGCACTTATGCACTTTTTATGCAAGTATTTTGCGAAGAGTTTTGAATAAAATTTGCTGCGGGAAACTCGCTGAAATGCATGCCATTGGGTTGTCTTGACACCAAGGAATGCAATAAGGGTAAAATTATCATCCTGGCTCTCATAGAACTTGAGTGATAGGGTACTGAAGCTGCTACTTCAGAAACAGGAATACACATCTTTTCTTCTCATTTCTGAAGCGACAACTTCAAAACCCTATAACTCAGGTTCTATGTTAGCCAGGATGATAATTTTACCCTTATTGTATTCTTTGGTATGAAGAGAACCCAATGGCATACATTTCAGCGAGTTTCCCGCAGCAAATTTTCTTCAAAACTCTCCGCAAAATACTAGCATAAAAAGTGCATAAGTGCTCGAGAAATTGTTTTACATGGAATTAAATGACATATTTAGAATCAGCACACAAAAATACACATGCCCTGAAGATTTCTTAACTGTGACTTCATTAATAAAAATTTTTTTTTCAAGACCAGTGTCCCCCCTTAAGAAAGCAAGGATGTGCATGCCATGCCTGCTTGTGGTATGTGCTGCAATGAAAGGTGGTGGCACGGTTCTTGTCTACGGACTGAGTGTTGCCTGCTGTGTGGCACATGGTGCAAGAGTGCGGTGGATACTGATGTTGACACTCACGCAGCCAAGTAGACAAGGTGGCAGGGACGTGAAGCCACTGTAAACACAGGTGAAGGCGCCTTGCTGATTGTGCTAAACAGTGGCAGTAAGTCATGCAAGGGCTTCTAAGCTCTCACGGACTTCAGCATGAATTAAATTCTCAATACATTTATATAAGTGAAATGCGCAACAACTTAGACAGGACACAGAAAGAAACACATACAAGAGTTCACGAGCGCTCGTGAACTGTTGTGTTTCTTTCTGTGTCCTGTCTAAGTTGTTGCGCAATTCACTTATATACCATGCAGAACCAACTAGCCTGACAACACGCACTTCTGCACTGTAGTTCTCAATACATGTATGTGTGCTGCAGCAGCTTGACCGTAGCTTGTGAAAGAGTGCCAAAGGCAGAATGTTGGTGCAGAATTCATGCACCAACTCGCCCCTCAGGCCATTCTTCTGAAGGCAGAATGACATTGTGGGGTAGCGCAGGCTTGAAACCCTCTTAACTTATTAAGGGGGGATGTGGGGATCAGATTGCAAAAATCGCAAAAAAATTTGATTTTTGAAAAGTACACTTTTTGGCATCTCCAACACTGTTTCCATGTCGTACTGAAATATTTCACCCAAAAATAAACTTTAAGCGCTCCAAATAAATATATTTGTTGGCATCTACACATAGACAGTGTGTGCTAGCTTAAAACGTTCAGGCTTGTTTTCTCGAAAGTTTGTTTTGAGCTTAATACCTTGCTCGTGGAAAGCGTAGCACAGCAAAGGGTGCATGGATTTTTACCCCGTTTGTTTTGTTGGGATCACTGAAGTGTGGTCTGCGTCAAGACAGTGTCAGATTTACCATTTTGGCGCACATGTTTTTATTACTTGGTAATTAGAGCATAATATATTCTAGACATAGAAGAAGGTGCATATTGTGTCCTTTTAAAAAAAAAGCGGCGAAATTAAAAAAAAAAAATTAAGACAGTCTTGATTTAGATCACACTTCTTAGTAAATATTAAAAACATTTACAGACCTGTAGCCTTTTTTTTTTTTCAATGCTAGACTTTCCACAAGCAAGCAACGTGTGGACATCGTATAAACAATGATAAAAGGGAACCTACTGGAGGTGTCATTGTGAAACTTTATATCTGATTCTTTGATGCTGTTTTAAGCCAGTCTGCCAAATTTCATCACTCCAAGTCGAAAAATAGAAAAGTTGCCTTCGATCCCCTCATCCCCCCATAAACGTTACACTTGCCAGCCACCGTCCATTGATTCTGTTGCACTTGGCTCCACCTGTGGCGTGTCTGAGCAGAGGCTGACTGCATGAAAAGCCCGAATCTTTGGCGAATGCGGTTGACAGTTTGCAGAGCTGGAGACGATCCTGGGGGATGCGGAGCGGGCCCGGGCCATCTACGAGATCGCCATCAGCCAGCCACGGCTGGACATGCCGGAGGTGATCTGGAAGAGCTACGTCGACTTCGAGATCGAGCAGGAGCAGTACAAGCGGGCTGCACAGCTCTACGAACGCCTGCTCGAGCGCACCCAGCACGTCAAGGTATGCGTGTCGGTTTTCTGCATTATCTACAGTCATCTTTCGTTGTTTTGTTGCGTTTTTATTTTGTTTTGTTTGCTTGTTTATGTCAGTGGCCATCTGATGCCTCTAGCACTGACCCTCTAGGGTGGCTTCATGGCTATGTTTTTCGGGTGCTGAGTCCAAGGGCTGGCCAAGGCAGCCGCATTACATTGGGGACAAAAATTCGAAAACACTCATGTAGTGTGCATTGTCGACGTGCATTAAAGAACCCTGCGTGATCGAACGGAAGCTAGTGCCCTCCACTATGTCCACTCAGTCAGTCAGTCATTTATTCAACTAAACACATGAATTATCCATCATAATCTGTTGGGTCCATAGCCATGGCTAGTTTGGGCCGATAGTTACGCACACTTGGCATCACAAGTACAAATAGTGGAAATGCATCCCAGGCATTGTACAAAAAAGAAAAAGAAACAAACAGAAAATTGGAAACACTACATGTAATTACTACATACTGCTAAGAACAAATCTTTTTGCTGAGTATTCAAAGTTTGTGGGTATTTTCACCTCCAGCGGGATATCATTCCAAATTTTTGCACCATAAAACTGCAGTAGTCGCTGACCATAAGTGTTGCGTGTTACAGGAAGATTGAAGTTGAGATGGCTAGCATTCCTGGTGTTACTGGTAGGCATAGTAAAAATATGGATTGGGAGTGGGTAGTTGTTCGATATGTTGTGCACTGTAAATGACACCTTAACCTGAAACACAAGCGTGGACGTTAAGACTTCACATGCCATGCCATACTTTTTGCACCATTTCATTTCTGTTCATTTGGTGTCAATTTGTATTGTTCTTTTCTTCTCGGATCTGTTTAATTCCTACCTTCCTGCCTTCTTGCTTAATTTCTTAGCTATTGGTTTATTTGTTTTTTTTCTTGCTTGCTTGTTTTTTACTCATACTTTAAGTAGCAGGCCTCCTTCTGCCTATAGTTTCATTCCCTGTCATCCGTAGTCATCACTATAAACAGCAGTAGTGTCCCATCGGCGCCTGCAGAGTACGCCTAATTATTACATTATCATCTTGCACAGTGAACAATGTTTATTTATTTATTTATTTATTCAATACTGCTGGCCTTTACGGCCCAATCAGGAGGGGCATACAAATGACATCAGCGTACAGAACGAAGGTAGCAAATATTAATTTCAAAACACTTGTTCTTTGGGCAATAGAACATGAGCAAAACAAGGACTAAACGAAATGCAAACCGAGCTCTTCATTTGGGAAAGTCAAACATAAACAAACAGAAGTAAGCCAATTAATGAAATATCCAAAAATGAAATGTCAAACTTGCAGCAAGGCAAAAACACGATCAGTTTGGGCAACCAAAAAGCAGACAAGAAAAATATTCAAGAGCAATTCAAGGTTTCAATTGAATCAATGCTGGTTAGAAGAGGCAGAGGTAAGTTGTTCCAATCTGTTATCGTGCGAGGAAAAAAAGAATATTTAAAAACATTAGTTCTGGTGCTGTATGGCGTTAGAGAGTCATCGTGTCGATGTCGTGTTCGGCGTAAGTGGTGTTATGTACGGATCAGGAGTTATAGCAAGAAAGTTATTTTTAAGAAGGAACATAAATTTTAAGCGCTGAATTTTTCTTCTCAGTTCCAGTTGATTATTTAAAGCATGTTCTTGGTTCTATAGAGTATGTATGGCCTTGGAAAACTACTAAGCTTGTAATCTATTGTGGCATTATTGTTTCGAGGCCTCTGTTTAGTATAATTGTACCATGTTCATCAAATGCATCTTCTTGGCTTTGTGCAAAAAAATTTGTACATCGTTTTCAGCACTCTGCTTTTTACAGAAAGATGGGCTGTTTTTCTTGGTGGTTGATGGCTGATGTACATTAAACCTAAACATACCAACTGAAGTCCCATGTCTTTTCCAGAAAAGCTGTGAAATTCAAGCAGCTTATTTTTTTGTTGAACCACTTTATAAATGTCTTGTATTCACTGCTGTCTCTGGATCTCTATGGTTGTTAGTTCAGGGCTTGTGTACTGTTTTTTTTTTGTTCTGTTATGGTGCAGAATAGTACAGTGGTTTTGATGAAAGGCACAGATTTGCATCTTATGAAACAACGCCAAGTGTGATACTGGAATGAACAGTTCATAAATCATTCCAGTGTTGACGAGAACTGTACGGCGGTCACTGGCAGCGTCATTAAATTGGGTGAGGTTAGTTGGTGTGCTGACGTAAAACAGATAATCCATCGTAGCTATGACGATATAGGTGTTTAACGGTGCCTAGGCACATTATGTTGTCCCTATTAATCGGGTTTTGTCTGATATAGAACCATAAGACTCGTTGTAGCTGGCCATTCCCAAGCACAGTAACCAGATACTAAATGATACAGAGTCGTGTTTGTTTTCTGCTGGCACAGTGGTTAATGCAGCACTGGGTAGTGATTAGATAATGGCGGAAGAGAGTGGACAGTGGTTATGCTGGTTTCTGTGCAACTTGGCATGGATAGACAAACAGTACACCGTAGTTTCTGCCGGAAAGCACAGCTTAGAACGCTAGCCACCAAATGCAAGTTTTGAGGGAGTGGCTTCCTGCGGTTGACTTTCTGGGATGGTGCTGCACTGCGAGGCATCTCTGGAATGTATCTGGCCTTAATAAAGCATCGGTATTGGATACGTGGTAGTCATTGGAACATTTGAACTAGCCATCACTGAAAACTGTTCAGTTAGTTGTAATGGGGTGTGTGCAGCCATTTGACATCCTGTGATAAAAATAAAAATGAAAGGGGTTATATTAAGAAACAAAAAGATAGTGGCATAGATTGTATGTTTGTTTATTTATTTGCTTACTTGTTTGTTTACAGCAATGCTGGTCTTATTGCAAGACCACAATATGGGCAGTTAATACGTGCTAACAGAAAACAGAAATATACTAATAAATTTTTCATGGGCAGGGAAAATGACTCATAAAGGTATGAATAGACTAGAAGGCAGATTGACAGTGGCCAAAAAGAAACACACAAAGATGGCGCAGTCGTCGGCAAAAGCAGGCTCAATTTTACAATGCAGTCGACATCTTGTGCATTACAGGAAGTTGTAGAAGTGGGAGTTTGAAGTATTTTAACAGCTAGTAGGCGTGGCTGTTACATTGCTGCCGTTTGTCCATCAAACACAGTGTCCATGGTGCGAAGGCGCTGGTAATGTTGTGACCCAGACCATTCCATTTGCTAATAGTGAGAGGGAAGAAGTGAGGCCTTGGTATTAGAGAACAGGCATGAGTTAATGACAGTTGAAAGTGAGAGGAAGAAATGTACATGATAAGGGTATTCCTTATCATGTACATTTCTGATATCAGATAAGGGTGGTTCCTTAAGATAACAGAGTGGATTTCCAGGCAAGGCAAGCATAGCAGGGGGCAGTAGACGGTCGGATGGACAGATGAGATTAGTAAGTTTTCAGGAACAAAATGTCCCTAGCTGACACTAGACAAGGTGAAATTTGAGATGAGTGGGTGAAGCCTTTGTCTTGCTGTGGGCATAGTTAGAGGCCGATGATGGTGACATGTGTGGGTGGTGATGAGTTAAACGTACCGGAGCACACCTTTTGGCTTGGCAAGCCGCTGTTGATTGCGATGACTTCTTGTTGCTTTCTAAGCCTGAGAGTCTACCCCTTTCTCGCTACTCAACAGGTCTGGATCAGCTACGCCCACTTCCAGCTCAACTATGGGGGGCAGGACCCCGTCCCATTGGCCAGGACCATTTTTGAGAGGGCCAATAAGGAGCTGCGCAATGCTGCAGAGAAGGAGGAGCGCCTCATGCTCCTGGAGGCATGGGCTGAGTTTGAGGTGGGCACATTTTGTCTGTATTTTTCCACGCCTTTCTATTTTTCCTGCATTTTAGCTCATTTTGTCCTCCTCCTGACTGTCTTACCTGAAGCTTCAGGTGGTTCATGTTCACTGAGTCTTTTTCACAAATTACTTGGAAAATTATGCCTAATTCGCACACGTTAGCACACTGTACTTGTGCATACCTCTGTTCAAGTTACTGCAGCTTAAAGTAGTATAGACACCTAATTTTGGTTGCATGTTTTCTTCTCTATAATGGTGCTCAGACAGTTTAAATTTTTTTTTGAAACATTGGATTCTTAAGAACGTTTTTTTGTCAATATAGCACTAGTTGTGTCACCATTGCGTAAAGCAAGGAAGGTAAAAAGGAGCACTGGGAGAAGTCAAATAATACCTGTCAGTTACACCGCTGCTATACTTGGCCAAAATTTGAACAGAACTGCGTGTAGTAGACCTTGGTCTGTGGGCATTGACATACGGTGCTCTGGGAAAAGAATCGGTCATAAACTAAGTGATACTTTTGTGATCATTCATTCTCATCAACATCCTGCCAAACCAGAGAGAATCTTGATCTGATGAGTTTGAGATTGGACTCATAGAGTGTTCATAGTGCTGCGTGTGACGCTGTGCATTAAAGGAGAGCACGTCAACTTGGTCAATCACTGCATTGTGTTGCCATGAACACGTGAGGCAAATAAGACACCTCTACACGCAGCAGAGAACCCACAATCACACACAAAAGTTGGTGCCGAGCCCTTCCCAGTGAATTTTTCATGCTCACGCCCTCCAGTAAATTTCAGAGGTTCCCTATCTTCCTTGCACCAGAGGTGCCCCGCCAGAGACGGTTTGTTCACTCGAAGACTGAAGCTTATTTCTTCGCACCAGGGGTGTCCCGTCAGAGACGGTCTTGTGATCAGTTGAGATGCAGGGGTAAGGCGAATACTTGAAGTTTATGTACAGAAATTTACAATAGATACAAGTTTAGGCACTCGAGACGGCAAAGAGATGCACAACAACAAAAAGGTGGAACTGGCTAACACTAGAGGAGGCCCCTACTCGGCATAGCCGAAGATGCATAGCATCTCACCTTAGCCCAGAACCCCGCTTCCAGCTCCGGGGCCCGGTTTTAAAGCCCTAAAGGCCCGGCCCACATTCGGTAACTTCCAATCATGTTGCACTCTTAACATGATTGGCTCTTCAAGGGCATGTCCAGCCCTCCGGCTTCTACAAGGTAGATGACCCTCTCTACCACAAAATAAAATAAAAACAAACACAAATATACATTCGTGCCGTGGGGCGGGGGACACCCGTACTTCCCGGCGCGTTCGCGAGCGGCCGCGTTCCGAGAAAGGAGACGCTTCGCTTTGAGCGCCCCCAGCCGCGTTCCGATGACCCCGCATACACTAACGATCCCTTACACCTCCTCTGTCATGTGCTCCTGCATATGCCAGTTCTGAGATGGCTATTACCATATATTGCCGATTATAAGTTGACCCCCCAACTCGCAACCCCCTTTGGGCAAAAAAAAGAAAAGTTAGACTCCTAATTTAGGTCGACTCTGTACTGTTGCCGCACTGTACTGTTGCCGAGATTGTGGTGGCATCTTGCAAGGCGTTCGTCGGGCAGTGACACAAACCACATGCACCGCTGTTAGCTGTCACGTAGGTGGTGCGACGTGCAGAAATGGCAAAAGGGACACAACAACACGCGAAAATGCTTCTTGGCTCATGTGACTGGTCACGTGTGGTCTAGTTTTGGATTGGACTGGTTTGGATTTGTAGCTGTCCCATTTCTATCAAACATTGCCAGCCCGCCCGGCTTTGGCCGTTTTTTTCGTGGAACGCCCACGGTTTGTCGATAACAAGTTGCTATCGTATTAAAATAAACCTTTGGTGCATATCTCGATTGAATTCAAGTTTTTTTAAGCAGATCCACTTTCACACCGTGTCTGACAACTGTTATGGAATTACGAGCGCACGGGGCGTGATTATTATCCGTGACTCGGTCGAAATTACTTTTGACCCCACATATAGGCCGACTTTAAGACTCCGCATATACGTCAACTCCAATTATAAGTTGAGCCCCCAACTTTAGAAGGACATTTAAAAAAAAAAAAAACGCCGACTTATGCGCGGCAATATACATTTGTCAGATTCTCTCAGATGTCAGGCAGCTACCGTGGCCGTGGCCAATAATCCGCCTAACTCCGGCGGGTCAAGATGCTCCGCCTGTGGAGGTGGAGCTGGCGGAAGAGTCCCAGTGTGCGAAAAGCGACGAAAGGAGAGGGAAAGGCGCGGAGACGCTGAAATTCAAATTTTTGCCGACAAATAACTCGGCTTCTACAAAGAACATTAAAGGTGCACTGAAGAGGATTCTGAACTTGTCTTTTTGCCGTGGGAACTCGATCTACACGTTCCGAGCATTCTTAGAAACAGTGACTTATTGCCCTGTGTGGCCGATTTCCCCAATTAAAACGAATTAACGTCCGGCTCCCACCTTTTTTTTTTAATTCTGCCTCGTACGGTGGGCGGAGTCGACCAACGCGTGGAGTGCCCTTCAGCCAGTTCCGTGGAGGCTTTGCTTTCGCTTTATTTTGTTTTTTAGGTTTCCGTGAATAAATAGTTTCATTCGCAGATAATATAGCCGCAAAATAAGCCTTCAGAAATAAAAATACGCGCATACTATTTGCTTCTACAAACTACTACGTATTACTCCGCCGGTGGCAGAGCGGCAAGCCACCACGGGACTGGGTGAAAGGCGCTCCACGCGTTGGTCGACTCCGCCCACCGTACGAGGGAGAATTAAAAAAAAAAGGCGGGAGCCGGACGTTAATTCGATTTAATTGAGGAAATCGGCCACAGAGGGCAATAAGTCGCAGTTTCTAAGAATGCTAGGAACGTGTAGATCGAGTTCCCGCGGCAAAAAGACAAGTTCAAATTCCTCTTCAGTGCACCTTTAAAAGAATTCCTGCTGGAGGGTATCCCTCATCCCAGGCATATCGCAACTTTTATATTAGAGCCTCTTTCAGAGCCCCTTTAAGGGGGGACACTGGTCTTTGAGACCAAAAAATGACCAAAAATTCGATTTTCAAAAAATGACATTTTCGGAATCTACAGCTACTATTTTCCAACTGTACCAGTTTTTTCCTTCAAGAAATCAGCACTTTGACCATAATATTAAACTCAGATCATCGTGTGAGCTGAATTTATGCAGGAGCAGATAATTTAATGGCACGAAAATTGTGGCGATATCTCAACATCTAGGACAGATAGAGATGTCATATTGTTTGCTAAGGGAAGCTAAAGGCACAGTGTCTGCAATGGTCGAATGTTCAATCGCACTTGAAAAATTTATAATGACGCAAAGTTTATCGATGCAATACATTCACACCTTGAACACTGATATTCCAAGTGCTGTAAAATTACTATTGAGGGTAAAATGGAAAAATGGTTTTGATTATTGCACTCTTTACTCACTATACTATGTAGCCATAGATTAAAAATGATTTTTTATTGAGCAATTTTTTTTTGCACCGAGGTACTAATGAATGACTAATTAAAAATAATTATCTTGGGAACTGACTGATTTATGATAAAAGTAATTTTACTGTTGAAATCAGTATAAAAAAACTGAGCAAGGTGGTCCAGTTTCATTAGGATTGGACTAGAAATAAGGAAAATAGGTCTAAGACCAGTGTGCCCCTTTAAGAAGTTGACGACTGATCTCTGCCTGCAGGCGAGCCATGGGGACGAGCAGAGTCAAGGGGCGGTCGCCAGGCAGATGCCCAAGAAGGTCAAGAAGCGGAGGAAGATCGTCGGCGAAGACGGGGTAAGCGCCTGTTCGAATCCTGCGACACTTGTCTGGGCAACACTGGTGGTGTAGGATGCGTTCTTGATAGACAGAGGTGGGACCGAGCCTCAGGAATAAGAGGTGCTGCCCAAGTACCCTGTCTTCACGTGCTCATTTTACTGTATAGTAGTGGTAATAATGTTTGTTTGGGTTGCAGTGTAAAATTCTTTCGAAGAAACAAGGCTTTAGGTTAAGGGGGGACACTGGTCTTGAAAAGAAAATTTTATTAATTTAGTCATAGTTATGAAATTTTCAGGGCACATGTATTTTTGTGTGCTGATTCTAGATATGTCATTTAATGTCATGTAAAACAATGCCTTGAGCACTTGTGCAATTTTTATGCAAGTATCTTGCGGAGAGTTTTGAAGAAAATTTGCTGCAGGAAACTCGCTGAAATGCATGCCATTGGGTTCTCTTGACACCAAGGAATGCAATAAGGGTAAAATTATCATCCTGGCTATCATAGAACCTGAGCAATAGGGTACCGAAGCTGCCACTTCAGAAACAGGAATACACACTTTCCTTCTCATTTCTGAAGCGACAACTTCAGAAATGACAGGAAGACAATTTCACCCTTAGAGAACCCAATGGCATACATTTCAGCCAGTTTTCCGCAGCAAATTTTCTTCAAAACTCTCCGCAAAATACTAGCATAAAAAGTGCATAAGTGCTCAAGAAATTGTTTTACATGAAATTAAATGACATGTTTAGAATCAGCACACAAAAATACACATTGCCTGAATATTTCGTAACTGTGACTTCATTAATAAAAATTTTTTTTCCAAGACCAGTGTCCCCCCTTAATATTTAAATGCTACTCGAGTGTCAGGCAGTTGTAGTCTTAACACTGCGAGGCTACCGTAAAGCTACAGCTATGCAGTTGTCTCTCATTAATTAACGCTTGAAGGGGACTCAGAACTTGGATTGAATTGTGCAGAGTTCAAATTAAGGTACGCCCTTTTAATGAACTCGTTTTTGATGGGATTAAAGTGTCAGTTTGGAGAAGCCCGAAGTTTGAATTAATCGAGTTCCAAGTTAATGAGATTCCACTGTAGTGAAAGCAGCTATGTGTGTGCTTGAAAAGTTTCTTGAAATGAAGTGAATCACTTTAGATGCGTCACCAATTAGCCAAAACTGCTTTGGTTGTCATTGTTTACTCTGTCATTAACTAAATACTGGTTACAGCAGAAGTTTGTTCGACTATGTCCGCACTCTCTTGCCCGTTTAAAACTGTGGCACTAGTTGCATCATCTAGAATGGCGTTTATGACAGCATTTATAAACGTGGAAGTATTACAGACATACCAACTGCTCTGTGGAGATAAGTCTAGCAGCTTTTGCTGATGAAATTGAAGAGTCGTTAACCTTTTGAGGGTCGAATTATTTTGAAGAAAACTTTCCCAGGTGGTCAAATTACTTTATTGCGGATCTTGAATCTACAAAATGTATATAATCGAGAATAAATAGTAAAAAAAAATTAGGAACAGTACTTTGGTGACAGCATCTCTCACAACTGGAAAATGTTCAATAGAATAGAATAGCAACGGGGATATAAACAAGCTAAGAGCAGCACCAATAAAGATAGAAATCAACTTCCGCTGCCTCTGCAAGAGAGTGCCCACAAAGAGAAAACACGTTTCGCGCGACTCCGTTGCGATCCCGCGGCGGAATCGAAACCGCGTAGGCGCTTTGCAGCAGAGGGCGAGAATACCTCGCGAGCAACGGTGATAAGCAAGCTAAGAGCAGCACCAATAAAGATAGAAATCAACTTCGGCAGCCCCTGCAAGATAGTGCGGACAAAAAGAAAACTCAAATTTCGCGCGACTCCGTTGCGATCACGCGGCGAAACCAAAACTACAAAAGGGGTGTTGCCGCAGTCTGTGCCGCCGCGCTAAAGCTAGACATAAGTTCTGCTTATCTCCTTAAGAAGGCAGCACAAAATTCAAACACTTCTTGTAAGTCCTAAGAGGTGGCAGCACCCCCCAGTGAGCACGCATTGTTCTTTTGGCGCAAAATTTCAAACGGAAGATCGAAACCGTACCCGTACGGCAGAGACCTTGCGGGACAGAAAACCGCCGCCGTACATATACGGCAAAAACCTTCAAAGGGTTAAGACTCGCATTTTGCTTAAAAATGGTGGTTGCCATGAGCTGGGCTTCGTCTAGCGCAAAGTCTGGTGGTGTTGTTTGTTTGCTCTATGTAGATTCAATTGAAATAGGGCAGTGTAGGGCAGTGCCTCACCCAATCATAGGATTTCATGGTGCTGAACAGGGCGTGCCATCTGCCGTTGAAAAAAATGTACCAGTTGTTGCGTGTTTCACATCATTTGTAACACATAGTGGCACTGCTCTTTTGTGTACATTTTGCTCACATCCCTTGTAATGTATGGTTTTCATGTTTCTTGGCAGAGTCAGCTAAGGTGCTCTCAGATTTGAATTCCCGTGTATACTTGCCACGCCCCCTTCCTTGTAGCTCTTAATTTGAAAAAAAAACAACAACAAAAGAAAACGAAAAAACTGCTCCATGTATGCACTGTTTCGCTCACGTGGCACATTACACTGGCAGCTGATAGACGATAACTGTCTGCGGTGCTCTGTACGACCACGCACGTGCCGTCCTGTCTGCCGGACCCAGCCTGGAACTATGAACTTCCGGTGCCTCAGTGCTGTTTACTCGTCTTGTGTGTGCGGTGTTTGCACCAGGAAGGACAACACATTATATTGCGTAAAACACTAGAATCGGTATCACCCACGCTATCAATATGTTTCCTTGTGGCGGCATGACAACGTAGGTCGGGCAAAACGTACCGTAGTAGCACACTGTTAACCCTGTTTCACTAGGCCTAGCGTGCTTCGCATCAAAGCCACAGCAAAAGTGCTTTGAATCTAGTTGCGGTTTTGTATAAAAGGTCTAACCTCGTTACCAGTTTACCATCACACTATAACCTCACATTAAAATTGATTTCCTCAGTAAAGTGCATGGAAAAGCGGGCTATGTGAATGCCGCCTCGCACTGACTGCCATGGGTCACACATGTGGCACACTACTCTGAACCGTCGGCCAAGGCATTATTACTGTTAGTCGAGCACCAGGTCTTCAGAGGATCTTGATTATTACTTATAATCATGTGACGTTTACCAGTAAAGTGGCCTAGCAACCACTTCTACTTTATGTGGTTAATTTGTGCCCGTCGTTAGGCATACATCTTCGGAGGAACTTGATCACAAGTTATAATCATGTGACGTTTGCCTGTAAAGTGATCAAGCATCCTGTTTTTACTTTATGTGGTTCATTTGCGCCCGTCGTTGGGCATGCATCCTATCATACATACTTTCAGTGCATTATGTATGCGAAGCAATCGCCGGGACTAAGCTCATTCATCATACAAATGCATGTCACAACAGTTAAAAAGAAACACTCTTGGGGTTGCACTGTAGTCGGAAAAATTTTGTGGAAAAATGCTGGTCCTGTGTTAAGGGCCTCACCAAGTTGAAACTGCAGGAAAAAAGTGTGGCTCTTACACGAGTATATGCAGCATCTGGCCACATTACATTTAATTTTTAGGTTACTGATGCCTTCACCGCTTAGCACGTATTGTATTTTTGCAAAAAAGTGAGCCAAGGATGTCTGTATTGCATCCTGGAAAGCTGCTAGTTGTAATCTTGGAAAGGTCTGGCTTGTCCGAGATCCCACATCTGAGTGGGGACTGCTTGAATTCTGCGACCCAAGCTTCTTTCATGCATATGTGCGACTGTACTGCTTTTCACTCGTAGCACGCATGTCGTGGAAGCTACACGAATAGCGCACCCCGAATATTATCACTACATGCCACATGTAACCCATGCTTTTTGAAGCCTCGGGGAGGACTCGGACGAAAACATGGAGCAATTATAAAATGACATGTTAGGCACTGGAAATCATGGAAAAGGCAGTCAGGCGTTTACCGAACCCTTTCATTAAAATTTTCACTGATGGCAAACTACTTTTTGGGTGCGGACGTAGCCAGTGTGAATAGGCGTGCTTGCTTTGGCAGCATTTCCTTGGCCTGGTCCACGAATCAGCGCAGAATTTGTACAGGCTGAAGTGTCCTGAAAAAGGAACACTGTTAGCTCGCCCTTACATTACTGCCCAACTAGTATGAGTGGAGGAAAGCATGCTGTTTGCTTTTTGTTCATAATGTGTCAAACAGTTTTGCAGGTAAAAATAATTGTAGTAGTTTAAGTGTTTCGTTCCGTGTTGCTCGCACCCGTTCGCGTCGCAGACCAGAAAAGAGCACTGTCACAAATGCAGCCTCTAGGATTATCGAGCTGTTAGATGCTCAAGTTTGTGCTTTGTGTTTCACGACAAACTGGAAGGCAGATTTCTGGATTTATTTTTTTTTATGTTGAAAAAAAAAAAAACTAACTCTGCGGGCTGTTTTGCAAAGCTCTTGAGAGGTTAGTCCCTGTGTGTGGCCCATACAGGGCACATACACAGTCTCTTTTAAGTGGGGACATGGGTCTTAGAGCATTTTTTTTTATTTACGGACCAAATGCAATGAAACTGCACAGATTTATTCAGATTTTTCTGCTGATTTAAATTATGCAATTTTTGTATTTCTAGGCCAATTAGTTCCTGAGATATTAATATCATGCCATTGTCTGCTCAAACAATAGAAAAAAAATGGGCCACCAGAAATTTAATTTTAATATGTGGGTAGATACTGCAATGTGTGAGGAATGCAACGCTGGAAGCAGTTATCAGTTTTTGTCCGTGTGGACAAATGGGCTTAATAGTTAGTTCCATGTGTGCCATGTGTTTTCTGGCACTGTATGTCTGGTTAACTCCCTTGAAAACTAACTATTAAGCCCATTTGTCCACACGGACAAAAAACTGAAAACTACTTCCAGCGTTGCATTCCTCTCACATTGTACTATCTACCCACATATTAAAATTAAATTTCTGGTGGCCCATTTTTTTTCTATTGTTTGAGCAGACATAGGCATGATGTATATTAATATCTCAGGAACTAATTGGCCTAGAAATACACAAATTGCATATTTGAAATCAGCAGAAAAAACTGAGTAAGTATGTGCAGTTTCATTGCATTTGGTCTGTAAATAAAAAAAACATGCTCTAAGACCCATGTCCCCCCTTAATGTTTCGCATGGTTCTCTCTGCCTCTCTTTGTTCTTCTTCAACGTTGTCGTCGTTGTGTCTTCCGCAGGTGGAGGCCGGCTGGGAAGAGTACTTTGACTACATCTTCCCGACGGACGAGACGGCCCGGCCGCACCTCAAGCTACTGGAGATTGCCAAGAAGTGGAAAAAGCAGCAGCAGCAGCACGAAGAGGGTGAAGGGCAGCAGGACACCGAGGACGATGGTGGTCTGGACCACGGGGGAGGAGAGGAAGTGTGACAGCACGGACTGCCGCTCCAGCTGCTTGCTCCTGATCCACAGCCGACACTGCACGCGGTTTATGCACAGCGCGCACGTCATTTCTTTGGCAGTCGGCCACATTTGCATCATCTGTACATAGCATCCCATCACAGTGCCTACATAAAGTTATGTAAATACAACCGGGATATTGTCTTTCTTCCTACCTGCATCAGTAGCTCAAGTTGCTTTGGTGCTCAATTACGGACCCCGAAGTCACGGGATCACGGAAGTCACGAAGTCACGGGTCGCTCGCTTACAAGACTTTCGTCAGACCTAAACTTGAATATGCTAATTCTGTCTGGGATCCCCATCAGACTAACCTAATTAATACCATTGAGTCAGCTCAGAACTGTGCCACGAGGTTAATCTCATCTGACTACTCCTATAAAACCAGCATCTCAGGTCTGAAATCACGACTGCAATTGCCTACACTAGTCACCCGTCGGAACGCAGCACGTCTCTGCTTATTTCACAAGTTCTTCCACAACATTCCCGAAGCCAACCAATTAATTCCACGTGTGCATCGCATTTCCCGCCATAACCACCCGAACGCTGTTTACCCTGAATGTGCACATACCACCACATTCCAGCAATCATTTTTCTTAAAGACTGCCCGTGACTGGAATGACCTCTCTGCTGAAGTGGCCACCATCATGAATCATCAACTGTTCCAAGACCGCTATCGAGGAAGCCTATTCATCAACGTAATTTTTTGTCCATTTTCTTATTAATGTATAATATTTTTTTGCCGCGTTATCCCCACCCCTCATGTAATGTCCCGAAAGGGACCTTTGAGGAATAATAAATAAATAATAAATAAATAAATCAGATCGCGGCAATGGTGACTGAATTTCGATGGAGTCTAAATGCAAAGATGCTCGTGTGCTCTGTGATGTCGGGGCTCAATAAAGAACCCCTAGTGGTGTAAATTAATCTGTAGGCGTCCGCTACGGTGTCCCCCATAGCCCGTGTGTCGTTTCAGAACATTAAGCCCGACATAGTGCTACCACGTCTTTCTTTCTACTCTGTTTTAGGCTTCTTGAGCCACTGGAACTGTATTGTTGAACGATCACTTATGAACATATTGCTTTCAGCATATTTTGGAACCTCAGGGCTCTGGGCTTGTGAACAGAACTGTACCATTAACTCTCGTCTTTGATTGATAGATATTTAATCATTAGTTTGCCAGAACTATTGCGAGCAGAATAACACTGGGCCATACCAGCCTTGTCTTATCTGTAGCTCACAACCACCTCAACCTTTGGGTGTGAACATCTTCTGTCGCCCTCGGTTTCATGTTATGTTGCAGTTGAGTATATTGTTGCCCGTATAAGGCAGAACAGTTCAAAATAATTTTGTTTCAGAACAGCTCTTCTATGTATTATGAATGCTTCTGCAATGGCACTTCTATCAAGGGCTAAAGTGCAGCCTTAGAGGTGCAGTTTTAAGACCTAATATAGATTGGGTGCGTGCGTATTTGAAGCATGTCAGCTATTTTTCCATTTGATGGGATGTACTCTCAAGTGCAAGCACTGTCAGTGGATTAAAGGGCAACTGCACCACTTTTTTGAGAATTTCGCGATATTCAAGGTTCCAAATCTATGTAGCCTGTAGGTAAAGCATGCCAAGTGTTTTTGCACCAGCATTTAAAATAGTGACGTAATCGTCGATTGAATAGTGCGCTTCTCCTCGAAGCACCAGAGGAATGCGGGGGAATTCAGTGTGACATCACGGAAGGTATGATTTAAAATTACCGCTGTCGTCAGCCACATCCTGCCCTGACTCGTTGGAAGCTGCCAAACAGATCTTGGCAGGATTTGCCTTTGGTGGCGTTGGTTTTTTCCTTCAAAGCAGGCGTTTGTGCGTTGGAAATGTACCGATACCTTCGATGACGTCATCAAGCTCCCCCCACTAGGCGTTGTGCGCTGCGGAGAAGCTTGAAGGGCATCGGGATTTTAATCAGCGATTACTTCACTATTTCTAGTTCTAGCTCAGCAAGACTTCGCACGCTTTACCTGCTAGTTTCACACATTCGACCTTCTTAAGCTCGTTTATTTCTAAAATGTATGCAGTTTCCCTTTGAAGTTGATTGATTGATGGATGGATGCAGTTGACAAATGAATTGGCTGATTTTTAACTTGATAAATGTAGACATTGGTAGACAAATTAGCTGTAACTGAGCTGTTTAGTTACATGCCTGTGAACACACATGTTGAGTGCTGGCTTGCCAGCTCACGAACACACAGATTGCTGTGTCTTGTGACGCCCTCTCTCACTTTTTGTTCCTTCTATATTGACAAGTGGCTCCCTCTTTTGGTGTGGGTTGGAATCTGTCTACAATAGACAGCTTGATAAATTTGGGCATGTTTCAAAATTTTGCTTCCCTTGTTCCAAAGAGAACTGGTTGACTGCTCTAGACAAGCCTGCTTACATCTGCACCATTGCTGGAAATGACAGATTGAGAATACTAACCCCCATGGGTGTCCAAAGTAAGGGCAAGGGGGGTGGGGGGCGGTTGCCTCCCCCCCCCTCCCCTGGAATTACGGATATTATTTATGCACTAGTTCCTTTTTGGTGCTAACCTACCGCCGCCCCCATCCCTGGACATCGGGTGCACCCCCCCCCCCCCCACCCCCCACCTGGAAAAAGTTCTGCGGACGCCCTTGCAAACCCCCTGTTCTCAAAAGCCATCCATTCGTTGCCAGTGGGAAAACTGTCATTGGGAAAGTTTCTGTTGTTGGCAGCTGTCTGAAGGGAAGCTTGGAGAGGGCTCATTCTTGTGTCCTAACATCACCGGGTTATTGTATCTCTGGTGTAAGCAGTACCGCTTACATGCTCAAGAGACGGATGCACCAAGCTCGAGAGAAGGATTTACCCATTCGACCTGCCCACTATTCACCAAATGAAGCAATGTTCCGTCCTAACCAGGTCTTGAATTTTTTTTTTGCACATGTGGACCTTTCACAAACAGTCCCCTATCATCTGTGACTCCCCTTGGTTCTTGAAGAGATTACTTTTTGTTTTTTCTCTCCTGTCAGAAGCCCCCACAGTTCTCGCTGTGACAACTCCAATAAAGCTTCTAGACCTGTGTTTTTTAACACTCACTTGATCACCATTTTGGGCCGCGTTCACTAGTATTCATATAGATTTTAAAATGAGTCCTCTCCTTGTCTTCACCAAGTGTTGTACAAACTGTAGTTGCCATTTGCGGAATGGACACTACACCCACCCTCCATTTAATACACTTCATCTCACTTTGAACGCCATGTTGTTAGACACATAAGTGGGCCTTCCAACTCAGTGGCAGGCGCTGCTTAGCCGCAATTGACTCCATTTCGTGCCCGACAAGCAACGCAATGGGAGCTTCACCAGTAGTGATGTTACAAACACACGTTACTCTATCATATCACTTCTGCTTTGCCAGGCCTGTTTGCGTGGCATGCAGAAAATATCAGTCATTGACCCAGGTTATTGTCCTCTTCAGTACAAATACCTTTCCCATTGATCTGTTCACCCTGCCCTGCACTATATTCTGCTACAACTTCTCTCAGCAATGAAGATAAAGCTACAGTTGGCGGAGTGTCTGTAACTACGTCACTCCGCTGTCAGCCGCAGGACAGCTGGCTGACACGTTGCTCGCCACGTGGTTGCACTGCTCTGTTGCTAGTGTACCTGGCGCCATCTATGGAAGCTTTTTGTAACCAGATGCAACTAAAAATTCCTTGTAATCAAAGAAACTATATTTTCCATATGACTCTCACGTTGAAAATGTTCAGTTCTGTTAGAAATATGTCTTAAATAATGAGTGTTACTAATATACTATGTTTTAAGAGGAAACTATTAACTGCAACCAGAGAGTATATTCCGCTCCATTGAAAGACTGGGCGTTCTGGCTCTGTAGCTTTTGCTTCATTGCCAAGAAAAGCTGTTGCAGAGAAAAGCTGCTGACACCCCATCCCCACAGACTTCCTCATCTGCCCACCAGACTCTGCCAGTACGAGCCATACCTCCTTTTCTTTGCATTTCACTTTATTACCCCAAGAGGGTGTCAGTTATTTGTTGTCTTGATGACATGCCCAGCCAGTTAAGGAGAGTTTGTTCTCTGACCCACCCTCCTCCCACCTCCTAACATTACCCTCCTGCCATTTCCTCTATATAACTCGCTGCAAGAGGAAAACACGATAGAGTGCAAAATGAAAAGTGGACAGTAGCTGGGTTGCCAATGATGTGCAAAGGCAACAGCACTCACATGCTTGTTGCTGCTCTTGCTTCTACTTGAACGCTAATATCTGTGACCCCAAGAACTTGTTTGATGAGTAGCCTTGTGTAGACAAGATCCAGCATTCGCAGTTATGAAGTCGTAGCCTAGGGTGTTGTTGGAATTCGACGTACCGCAAACATTTCTTGTTTGTCGGATACATGTAGCTCCTGCCTTCGAGTATGAATTGCTCATTTTAGAATTTGCAGCCTCTGGTGTTTGCTGTCTGTAGCGAGAAGCTACATTATTATCCAAAGTTTCATTTTACAAAAAATGGGGCACGCTACAGGAATATGCATTTATGGGGGGTTCAGCTTTCACCAATCCCATATCCTATAGATTCTAGCCAGGAAAAAACAAATTGACGAGTCAACGGCGCCTTTTGACCTTTTGTTGCCTGATGCGATAAACTGACATATTCATCCAGCCATTCCTAATCTGCAAGGATCTGAAACTTTTAAGCAGCTATGAAAAAAAAAAGGGGGGAATTGGTTGTATGAATTTAAAGCTGCACTGAACATGACACAGAAGCTTTTTTCCTACCTCCAAATATTTTGCTGCAGGCCAGAATCCTCACGACTTCCCTACTTTACTGTGTTTCGAGGCTGTGTGACATTGATACGAATTGTTATCCCCCCGAAATTTGTGTCAACGTTCACCGTTTCATCGAGATTCTACTCCATTTGTTTGGTTTGGTTTATTGGGGTTTAACGTTCTGAAGCAACTCAGGCTATGAGGGACGCCGTAGTGGAGGGCTCCGGAAATTTCGACCGCCTGGGGTTCTTTAACGCGCACTGACATCGCACAGTACACGGGCCTCTAGAATTTCTCCTCCAAAGAAATTCTGCCACCGCGGCCGGGATCGAACCTGCGTCTTTCGGGTCAACAGCCGAGTGCCGTAACCATTGAGCCACTGCGGCGGATTACTCCATTTGTGCATTATGAGCCAGGTATACAAGGTGCTGCATAAGCTTACTTATATTTGTTTCTTGCCAAATCACTGCTGCTTAGTGCTCCCAAACAATGAACAATCATTGGTTTCACACCACTTTCAACAGTGTGCTGCCACTTGGCACCTAGCTGAACACACCTCAATACCACGGGTCTGACATTGTAAGTGCTCCATCTGATGGAGTCCCAACAAAAGAACTTCAAATGGTGTGGGTCGGAAAAACTTAAGGCAACAAATTTATGATGGATTGCAGAAGTAATGTATCTAGAAGTATGTGCACCATAGAATGTTTTGGTGTCAGCTGGGTTTGAGTTCTAAAGGAAACTGCCTCTGGAAACCACTACTATGTGTTCAACCAACTTTGTCAGCACTGGAACAATTCCTTGACATAAAATGGCCAACTACCTGCCATGACCCATCAAAGGTATGCTGGTTTTTTGATAACTTCGATATGTTCCTGTCATATGCAATGCAATATGCCAGCTGTTATCCATTTTTAATCCTATATTGTGTAGGCATGTTGAACAGCACAGGTTAGAACCAAGCACCAAAATGTGCTGCCATTTTCAGGAAGGAAGTGGTTGTGCGTAGTTGTGCTCGCAGTCAGTTATGCTGTAGTTTGCTAAATTCCAGAGCTTCTGCATAGAGGCGCCAAGTATTTATGGAATGTATAGACAGGTTATTAATGCAGCTATTACACAAACTATGCAAGGTCGCCACCCTAGCCTTGAAACCATTTAGGTTTCCTCTCAAATTGCAAGGACAGTTAGATTCTAAAGGCCCAAATGAATTAAGACCCATTGTGAAATGTGTTGCAAAAGCAGCTTCACAGCAAACTTACCGAAGTTGCTGAACACTACGTCGAAGTCGCTATGTATGCAAAACTCAGCAATGTTCTAAGACACTGAAGACTCCAGAGATACTTAAAAGAAAACAGCTTTGAAATGCTAGCTAAAGGAATTTTTTTTTCTGTCAGAAAACAAGGGTCAATCTTTTTGTTTCCATACAGAATTTTTTTTTCAAGGGAAATAAGGAAGGCCCCATCGGCAACATGCCAAGTACAACCCTTGAAAGGATACGCAGCACTTGACACTCAATGCCAGTGTTCTTGGATTTGTTAGCTAGCTTTTTCACACGTGCAGCAAATTAGACTTGTTGGTCGACTGTCATGATTGAAACTTTGTTTTCTTGCAACATTAGGTCACTGAGAATGTGCTTCAACTGTACAAGCAACAACACATCATAGCTTGAGGGCCAACGAATGCACTGCCTTAGACTGTGGAACTACAAGATCCACGCATCTTTACTGATTCAGCACCAAGTCTTGTAAACCACGTGGGCAATGCAGCATTACAGTTTCTCTTCATGGCTCGAAATCATGCAGCCAGTTGCTACACGGGTTGCCAGCAGAGTTCTACTTTACTCGGCTACAACTTTTCTTGGCAATGAAGAGGTAGCTAGAGGGGCGGAGCATCTGCAACTCTGTCACTCGGCCAATAGTTTGGCAACAGGACGGCCACTAGAAGTGCTGCTTCTTGCATGGTTGTTCACTTTTTTGTTGCTGTAACTGGCACCACCTATGGAAGCCTCTTCTAACTAGATGTGTCTAAACAATTTCTTGTAACCTCAGAAACCGTTTTCGCCACAACTCTCCAATGTTGCAATGCGCAGTTATGTTAGAAATATGCCTTAAACAATGACCACTACCACACTAATACAGCTCTAGACGAAACTAGTAACTACAGCCGGGGACTATATTCCACAGTGTAGGGAAAGCGAGCATGTTTCAGCTCCCTAGGTTTGGCTGCATTGCCAAGGAAAGTTGTTGCAGTGCGTAACTGTCAACCAGAGCAATAAAATTAAACTCTTCTTAATTAAAACTCGCTTAATTTCAGCACCTGGCATTTTCTAACCAATGCTTTCAAAATGCTATCCTCAATTTATCTCCACAGGAGTAGAATGTGTTTTTTGTTTCCTTTGAGTTCGAATTATCGAGGGTTGACTGCATAAAAATTTGGCCAAGGCAAGTCGATGCATGCAGGGTTCACGTTATGATGACAGCATCTTGGTTTCATTAAAAACAGTCCATCAGCGTTATTTTATTTCACAAATACTAACTCAATCCACATCTTCGGGACGTACAGGGTGTGCTAGAGGAATCACAGACTTCTTGAGGACGTCTCTTGACAGTGCTTTCCGCATGTCTGGAAAAAAGAGGCACAAAAAGTAGCAATGACAGCTGTCAAAACAGTGTAGTTAAATTAGAGTATGGTACAGAAGTAAAAAAAAAAAGGCTAGCCAGAAATAAACAAATAAATAAATAAATTAGTGTCATCGAAATGGTCGCATCACATCTAAACATTTTACAGCGATAGCTGTAAGAGGGATGCTTTACAAGGTTTATGCGATTGCCAGTAAAATGAAAACTGAAATATGATCAACAAAAAAAAAAACAAGAAAGAAAATTGCTCTTTACGCTTTTGCTAGTTTGGGACTGGGGTGCGCTACTCAACAGGTCATTGCTTCTGTGTACGCCCATCCCATTATATCCTAAAGTCCCTACATCAACTAAAAAAAAAAGGAATTAAATGTGTTCTCTGGTGTATGCACGCTTTAGAAATTGTTACTGCATCCAGAGGTCACGTGTAAAAATTTTACGATTTCCGGTAAGAACTGGCCCAAGACAATGTGTTTAACTGTGCAGCGCCACGGTTACATGTGGTACTAAACTCTGCAACCAACATATGGAGGGGCAGTTTCTTGGTGCGTTTGGAGAGTCGAAGAGTCACACGAGGCTACCTGGACCTGTGATATGTCTGCAGTATGGAGTTGGCATGTCTACTTAGCACGTGAGAAAAATTAGCTTCCCATGCTTCTGACTTGGTGGCAGTGCTTGTAAGTTCAGAACACAGCAGTAATTTTATCCCAGCTTGCAGTCAATCAGCAAAGCTGGTTTAGCAAGTGGAAGGTATTCAACTTTCCTAGAGTTTTCATATAAACTTCACACTAAACGGTCTACAACTGCCTGCATCATTTCCAGGGTACTGCCAGAGATTCTTTAAAGTTTTGAAATGCAAAAGCACTGGCCCTAAGCAATGTATATCATATAGGACTACCACCATTCCCATAATGCTCATGTACCATGTACAGTACGGTCCATTGTTAAAGGGAACATGCGATCACGTGCCCTCCGCGCTTCACGAAGCCCTACCGCCCAGATGCGGCGAGAATAGGCGGCATCAGGCGCATGCGCGGAATGACCAGCCCTCATGCTTACTGCGCATGCGTCTTGTGCCGACAATTCCCACAAGTTCTCGTCGGCAGCGCTCCGCGAAGCGCGGAGGACATGCGATCGCATGTTCCCTTTAACAGTGGACCGTACTGTACCTTTTCTGCTGCACGTTGAATTCAATACAGTCTAGCCCGGTTATAACGAAGTCGGCGGGAATCGGAAATCACTTCGCTATATCCGCTATTTCGTAATATGCGGAATACGAAAAAAAATGCAAACATCGGCATACTGATGCAAACATCGGCAAACATCGGCATACCGGCATACCTGGGAGAATTAGAGAACCGCGATTGGCCAAGACGGCCGCTCTCTGCGACGTCATCGAAAAAAAAGATCGTCTCTGTTCTTTTTTATGTTTTTCCCCTGCGCGGCGTGCTCTACCGCTCTACGCCGTGACGCCGTTCAAGGACGGCGCAACACGAGACCGGCGTGCCAAGCGATGCAGTGAAGCAACCTTTCGCTCCGCAGGAGAGCAGACGCCACGAAAGGACGCCGTCAGCCGAATTTTGCTCTTATTTTCGCGGAAAAAATCGCCTAAAGGACGCAAAAATGTGTTGATTGGCAGATTATTTTTCGGTTGGTATTAAATTTCTTCGTTATATCCGCTGATGCGCTCTTATTTACTTCGTTAAAACCGGACCCAAAATGTATTGAAAATGCAAAAATGGGAATGGGAAATTGAAATCCCTTCGTTATAACCGCTATTTCGCTATAAGTGGCTTCGTTATAAACGGGCTAGACTGTAATACCAGGTACTTTTTTATTTCTATGCGTCCAAAAATACCCTCCTAGTGGACAAGCCGATGCTAGGTTCTAGTCTACAGCCTCAGATAGGCCATGCACCAGTATTGAGCGCGAGCTCCACTTATGAATATGTTTGTGCTGCTGTCGGAGTGAAGAGACATGTAGGATAGCAAAGCACTATTCCATCACGGCAAGAGCAAAGCGTCTGCCTCATTATGCATATCTAGTGCTCTGACATTTTTATTGCCATGAGGGCCCAAAATCTCCTGTAGTTGACTAATGTCTATTGGCTGCTCTGTCAGCCGCTAGTAATTTATGAACGGTTTCAAGAACTCATTTCTTACAAATGAAATTAGCGCTAGGAGTACAGCCAGAGAAAAATACCACGTCTACATTTTATTTCTGATTTATTAAGCATCATTGAACGTGTTCCACGGTCTCTAAAAGTGCTTCATGCTCTTTCAAGAAGTTTAATAAGTTAGTCCAGTGCACTGCGATTCCACTGTGAGCTGTGCAAAATGTGGCCTCCCTATACGGTACTTACCGAACGCATCTTCATCAGGGTCGCCAAAGTAGTACTCTAAGACTCTCCGGTAGACACTATAGCCCAGCCGCTTGTACATGTCGACGGCAACCTTGTTGGAGACCCGGACAAACAGGTCGACGAAGTAGGCTTGCTTTCTGCAACAGGGAGGAAAATTTAACTGGAGACTTGCAGCAAACTGTTCAGCAATAACCTGCACCTAAGCCATGAACATTTGCAGGCATGAAATGTTTTAAAACTGTTCCCCTAAGTTTGGCTCATTTCTCAGCTTCTGCGAGAGTGAAACTGTGTTACGGTCATAGCAATAAGTTTGTAATGCAAAGAACCAAGCATGAGAACTCGTAACTTGTGGCAGCATTTCCTCACAGACAACTTCACAGCAACGCTGATGGGCAGAACTCACAGACGTGATCACACAAGCATGCATGATAGATTCATAAAAGGGCAGCACGTGATATCGTGAGCACTATAATATGGCGGTCCGTGCTTAGCTTTCTCAGTGAACATCCGAAGAGGTTGTGATAACACACTCAGCTAAGCATACAGCTTTCTGCCATGCTCCCAGCCTCCTACATGGCAGCCACTATGACATCAGCATACCCTTATACTTAGCACAATCATTACTGGTAGTGGATATCTCACAGGTAAATGCTTCCGGGAAGAGCTGTGCAATATCTCACTTCTCTGAGATGTATTCCAGTCCTGACATCAGCATGGCAGCAACTCCCAACTTCCGGTACTCTGGTGCGACCGTGAGGGCCGTGACGTGGCCGTGCCAGTTCTCTTGGACACCCTCTGCTTTGCCCATAACTGCAAGGCACAGAGCAACGAACATGAGGGTCTATGTCAACGCGGCAGCAATGAATTGCACCAGCTTGCAAAGGCAGCAGGCAGGAAGGAAGAACAGGCACCTACTGTAGCCCATAATGTCACCGCTTGGCGACTCGGCAACCTGGAAGTATTCTGGCCAGTGTGCCAGGTACTGGAGGTAAAATGACAAGCCATACTGGGGAGAAGCTAAGGTAAATGCAATGGGAACTGGCATTGCCACTGCATTCTCCGTCTAACTTGCACACACAACATTGATAACACTGAAAGCACTGGGTCAATCACATATTATTTAAGTATTTTATTTATCTACAGCATGCTAGCGGTGCGCTGCGAGATGATAAAAGTACTGTAAATTAGTGACTGCATGAGCATGCTCCTGCAAAAAGCTAATTAAACCAGGCACCCCAGAACCGAAAGTGATTGCCAATGTCTCCTAGCGTAGAATGGGCTAGCCCTTAAAACATTCTCTAACAGTTTCTGGAGGCGGATTAGCTAACTATACGGCAAACTCATCGTATCGGCCAAGCGCGTTAAAGAAGAGTCTGTAATCGAGTTTTAAATTTGATATACTCGAGCAGTGCAAAGGCACCCGCATGCAGCGGACAAAATATCACTCAGCATGATTGGGTGGACAGTAGAGACTAGAGTAATGAATCTTTAGTGCTTCAGTCATGATTCTACGCATGCCCTTTGAGATACCGAATTCACCGCGGAGATCAGACTTGTAGTCGCCGGTCCGAATACCCGTAGCGTGCCCACAATGCCACATATATTTTAAAAGGCGAATTCTACCAAAACGTGCATCGCATCAGCAAGAACAGTGCGAAGGATACGGTTTCTGTGAGTGGATCCAAGTTGCTGAAAACAAGACAGAATGCATATTAGTTTGAGCGAAGAAAACGAACGCTATCACATGGAATATATCTACTTATGAAATATCCACTTACACGTTGTTAAATAGGAAGAGGTCGTCGCACGTAAATTGCCGTATCGTAGTCATGTTATTATTTCTGCCGCAGATTTATACACGGACGAGGGGCACAAATACAATCAATGCTCGATTAGTTCGACGCCGTAAATCACGGCACTAAAACAAACCCCACCATGCAAAACCGGAAGTTGGATTAGCAGTTGGACGGATGGATGGATGAAAGTTGAATGAAAGTGCAACGCGATCTTTCCGCCATCTAGTGGCTTTCTCCAACATGTACTTCAGTTCGCCCATCACTTTCACTACTAAACTACTTATCACATTTATTAGACTTTGCGGCTCTCCCTTGTGACTAGCAGATTATTGCAGCACCCAATGAGCTAATAAACAAAAAATAACACTTTTAAAATTTTCACTTTTTAATGCCCAGCCTTTCTCAGGAGCGCCTGCTGAAATATATATATATTTTTCCTCGCACAATAAGCCAGCTTTGATCTCTGATGTGTGACCAGGCCCTTTGAACGGCATAACATAAAACACGTGCTGCTATCGCTTCTTTTCGTTCAAGAAAGAATAAAATAAAATAAAAAGACGCATTGTCTGATGCCGGTTAACCAGCCGTCGCAAATTTGCTGTGAATGTTAGCATGACATGAGTGAATATTAGCATGACACCGATGGTCGAATATCTTATTTCCGTAACTTCAGATATCGAACAAAAAAGCTTAATCGATTAAGGAGAAAAAAGAATAGAGGAAATCAATTCTTAGGAGGCTATTTCACTGTGCAGCTGCAAATAAAGAGATTTTCTTTTCTGACACCACATTTATGTTTTATGCAAGTTTTCAGATGAAAATATGGAGTAACAAATGCCAAGGTGTTGGCACATAGGTGGCTAGTAGGTGAGAATCTAACGCATGCGGTCAGACGGTACTAATTTCAAGACAGTTCCGCAGCTCTGAACGTGTCGACAGTCATGTGTATCCACCCAGCAAACCAAAAACCTCTCAGAGACGACCAAAACCCTCTCAGAGACGACCAAAAACCTCTCAGAGACGACCAAAAACCTCTCAGAGACGTCTAGCTGACGTCTCTGAGAGGTTTTTGGTTTGCTGGGCAGGTCCATAACTTGGAACTTACATATACTCTCTCGCTATCAAACGCCTACCCTGTTTGAAGAGGACCTCTCACAGGTATCAGGACCTCTCACACTGTCACTGCGATACTCATTTGGAGCTTTCCCGCTGTACCATGGAACGTCCCAAAGCGACTTACGCTATGAGAGACGCCGTAGTAAAGGGCTCCGAAATTTCGGCCACCTGGGGTTCCTTAACGTGCACTGACATCGCACAGTACACGGGCCTTTAGAATTTTGCCTCCATAGAAATTCGACCTCCGCGGCCGGGATCGAACCCGCGTCTTTCGGGTCAGCAGCCGAGCACCATAACCACTGAGTTATCGCGATGGCCCTTGCCAACTGGGTCAGGTAAGACGTGAAAACGGTAATATTTTTAAAGAGTGCTTGCCCATTTTGCCAAATACTTCTTCAGATGCCGAGGTTACTTTTGGCCCTTTACCATGAACATAAATCATACCTCATAAAAGCATTGTAACTTGACTTATGTACAGTTAACCGTAAAGGTTACCGAAACTGGAACCGAAACCAAACCCTCTGATAACATTTTCTGACGCTTGTTTAGTTGAGTTACACCAACGTTACTAGAGTTACACATCTTACGCGTGTTGTAGTACTGATGCAGGTAGCCTTTAGTTAATAGATACATATTATTAGCGAATATGCTAATATATAGTTACGAATGCAGCAGCCCCTTCATTTTTTTTTTCAGCCCTAGATGGCGCGTTGAGCGTTATGCAATGAATCTTTCCATCGCGAACAAATTTGTTCTCCACCATAGTTTCGTCCACTACGGAAAGGAACACACGGACTCGCGATTCGCGCGCGCGCGTCTACCTACCTGTGCGCAATTGCAGTTAGCTGTGCAGTTTCGTGCTTGTGCTTTACACGCACGTGCGTGTTTTCCTGCCGTGAGGAAACAGTCGCCGAAGAATTGGTGTGACGCCCATGATCGCTCGCGCGACGTTGCTCACCACTTTGGATACGGAAGTTTAGGATTATCCCGGCTACAGGCGGCGACAGTTTCTGTGTGTGTGTGTGTGCATCTCTGAGCCCACGAGCGGATTACTATATTCCGAACAGCACTGACACCTCCGTGCGGATCTAGGCTGCGCGTGAAACGGTGAGGATGCAGACGAGCTTCTTTCTTTCCGTTTTGTTTGTTTTCAGTTTTCTGCGCGCGCCCTTGCGCCTTCGCCGGGCTGTCAGAAGCGCACGCGCGCGCGCGCGCGCGTTGATTGCTTAGCGAGTGGCGTTATTTATCTTTTTTTTTTTCGCTCGTTTCCGGGCCGCCGACGGCTGCGGAGGTCTCTTCGGAGAGTGAAACTGGCCTGACACCGTCAGTAACGGCATTCCGCTAAATAGTCCTCCCGTCTCAATGCCACGGAAGTAACACGCGTTGCTTTGCCGGCATGTTTTTTTTTTTTTTTTTTTTTGCCTAGCGGTACTTGTGGAAGATGGATTTTTTTTACGAACCACTGTAAATTGTGATCGACTATGCAATGAGGCTACTAGACACAGCATATTGGTTGTCGGCGCGCGGTAGCGTTGTGTTAAGTCATTTCAGGGAAACCACCGATGTTGCGCTCGATGGCGCTGTTTTTTTATTCGGCTGTGTGCGCTCACAGTTGACGCATACAGTAGTAGCGTTTGTCTGGGCGCTCGCCTTGCATACACATTGCGCACTTTTGCGCATTTGGGGCTGCATCTTTAAAAATTTTATTGAGCTGCACTCTGCTGCATTGGAGAAATGCAAAAAACATTTGCGTTTGAAGGTCAGCAACTTTTTTTTTGCAAGTCATAGTTGTCACTTGACGCTTATCATCGTGACCCTTGGATTACTTCGGCAACTTTTTTGCAAGTCATTGTTGTCGCGTTGCACTTATCACTTGACCGTTGGATAAAGGCAGCAACTTTTTTTTGCAAGTCATCGTTGTCTAGCAGAACACACATCCCCAACACACTTTACAGTCGTATAAACACCACAACACCTTCACTTGTACCTTGAACCAGCTTAAACCAGCGACCCTTCGTGGCATATGCGTTGCGTGAGCGCCTGGTACATGGAAGTCCCTGGGTTCGTGACCTTTGCTATGTGACGAAGGATTTCACTAGAACATTTAGGGAGAACCCAATCGCTGAAATTCGCCTTACAGGTGGTGACCGTCTTGTGATTTCTTTTCTTGCTATGCAGCTCGGCGATTTTCAGCGTCTCGTGCTGGTATAAGAGCTGTGGTGCTCGAAGCACTCCAGTATTTGTGACGCCGGGTTCGAGATAAATAAAATGTACATACACCACTTATCACGAGCCATCCCACAGATGTAGCGGATGGCTGCCTGCATGATCACCACAAGCTCGGCGGGTGTCTTTTCGTCATCTGTACTGTAATGTGGAAACTCGCACAGTTAGTGTGGTCGGGCACAGTCCTTGTCCCAGCAGGGCTGCTCAGCAGGCCGGCTGTTGTTGTTGTTGTTGTCCTCTAGAAAATGGCGCATACCCACTGCGGGGGATTGGCCAAGACACAGGCGGCAACTGATAGGTGTACAAAATGTTAAACAAGAAAATAATGGTGGGGAAAAATAAAATAATCATGATAATAATAGCAATTAGGAAATAAATGTTCGCAAGCGCGCACCCGAGCTTCGTCAGCTTCGTCTTCTGTCTTCTTCCTCTCCTTCATCGGCGCTAGCCGCTGGGGCAGCAAACCCCAACTCTCTTTCTTACAATACCCCCGGGATGAAAAGGCGCCATCCTGGCGGCCTAAGGACACGAGACGATAGCTGGGTCGTAGTACGGCTTCAGGCGGTCTAAGTGCACAATTTCACGGCCGCGGCGGCGATGATCAGACGAAGGCGTGATGGGCTCCACGAGATAGTTAACTGGCGATGTCTGCTGCACAACGCGATAGGGGCCCTGGTATTTGCTCAGCAGTTTTGTAGACTGTCCTGGGCTGGAGGAGGGCACCCAAAGCCAAACCAAGGATTCAGGAAGATAGGGCGGCGGCAGACCGGGAGAAGCGGCGCGGGAGCTTTTCTTTCTGACGGTGCTGGTCGTGTGAAGTAAAAGAACGGGCGAGTTGACGGCATTCTTCTGCATGCGCAGCGGCCTGAGAAACGGTTGTAAATTCGGACGAATCGGGGCGGTAAGGAAGTACGGTGTCCATGATGTAGGAAGGCTCGCGTCCGTACAGAAGAAAATACGGGGAAAAACCAGTAGTGGCTTGCGTTGCAGAGTTGTATGCGTATGTAACGAAAGGTAGAACGCGGTCCCAGTCTGAGTGATCGGCAGAAATGTACTTGGCCATCATGTCGCCGAGGGTCCGGTTAAAGCGCTCGGTCATGCCGTTCGTTTGCGGATGGTGCGAAGACGTCGGGCGGTGAGCGATATGACACTCCCGAAGGAGGGCTTCCACGACGCCGGACAAGAAGACGCGACCCCGGTCGCTGAGCAATTCCTGGGGCGCACCGTGACGAAGAATGATGTGCTGAAGTATGAAACCGGCTACGTCAGAGGCCGTCGCAGCTGGCAACGGGGCAGTTTCGGCGTAGCGCTTGAGATGATCAATGGCGACGATGATACAGCGGTGCACTGCGGCAGTGATGGGAAAAGGGCCATAAAGGTCAATTCCAACACGGTCGAATGGCCGGGCGGGACACGGTAAAGGTTGCAGAGGAGCAGGTGAGTGCGGTGGTAGGTTCTTGCGACGCTGACATTCCAGGCAAGAGCGTACGTACTGGCGGACGAAACGGTACATGCCCCGCCAATAATACCGAAGGCGTAGGCGGGTAAAAGTTTTCAGCAGACCGGCATGAGCACATTACGGGTCGTCATGATAACTGGCACAAATGGCGGAGCGGAGATGCCTTGGAATCACGAGCAGCCATTTGCGACCATCGGGGAGGCAGTTCCGACGGTACAGCAGCTGGTCACGCACGACAAAGTGATGAGCTTGACGACGGAGCGCTCTAGAAGGGAGGCGCGCTGAGCGGTTGGCTAAGAAATTCAGAAGAGAAGTAATCCAAGGATCCTTGCGCTGCTCAGAAGCCATATCAATGTTGTCAAGACAAGAGAAGGTGTGATGCCGGAAATAGATGGTGGGTCAGGATCAGCGGTCAGAGGGGAGCGCGAGAGAGCGTCGGCATCGGAGTTACGACCGGAACGATAAATGACGCGAATGTCGTAATCTTGTAAACGGAGAGCCCAACGAGCTAGGCAGCCAGATAGATCTTTGAGTGAAGACAGCCAGCAAAGGGCATGGTGATCGGTAATAACATCGAACGAGCGCCCATTTAAGTAAGGACGAAATTTTGTGATTTCCCAAATAATCGCCAAACATTCTTTTTCTGTCACGGAATAATTAGTCTCCGCTATTGTGAGCGTACGGCTGGCGTAAGCAACGACGTACTCATTGAAACCAGGTTTTCGCTGAGCTAGAACGGCACCGAGACCAATGCCGCTGGCGTCCGTGTGGAGTTCTGTAGGCGCGGAAGGGTCGAAATGGCGCAGGATCGGAGGAGAGGTGAGAAGCTGGCGCAGCGTTGCAAAAGCTTCGTCGCATGCAGGGGACCAAGCCGACAAGTCGTGGCTACCAGCGAGAAGCTATCGATGAACAGTCTGCAGAGTGGGCATAATAAATGCCGTCGTGTGTGCGGTTGGCGTTACTGATCCGTCTATGTAAACGTGCATATAGCTTCTATAGTTACGAAATGTGCAGCGTGTTACGCACTTAAACGCGCGCCGTAGAATGCGTCTCTCAGCTAAACTGGTGAATTGTTCAACCTCATATCTCGCACAGAAACAGCATTTGGTCGGCAGAATTGTTTGATGCTACATTTGTTTCGGGTACTTGCCTGAATGGATCAGAAGAAATCAGATATTCGCATCGTCTAAGGATATCGATGGCAGCGGTGGCGCCATCTCGTTTGTAGGCCGTGAAGATTCGGCAAGTAGGAAGGGGGGGGGGGGAGGGGTTGAAGACGCTTTTTCACTGAGGACTTGGCCAAACTAAGTTTTTTGTGATCATTGATAAAGCAGTTGAAAAGATTCTTTCTATTACAACGCGGTAATATAGGCATTCTAATATCCAAGGCATCATTTGAAAGAAGAAAACACGCAACCAAAGTTAGCTGTCTATCTGACCCCCTCAACACCACGCCCCTGAAACAGTCAGCAGGAGTAAAGTGCGCAGCTCGAATATTTTCGTTAACAGAGCGGCGTCTGCGGGCCAGACACAGCTGCACAGTGTCACTGCAGCTGTTCACCTCGTGTCAGCTGCAGCAGCTCCGGAATTTCGCTGCCTGGATTGCCCTCGTTTAAAGCTGAACCACTTTATGCGTATTCCCCGGCTGCTCCGCTGGCATATGCCACTCGTGTCTCACATACCGAGGCTGTCACGTATCTTTCAACGAATACCAGGGTTCATACACGTGTACAGTTCCCAACATGAACTAAAATTGTACATTTTCCTTATTTGGCACGCTTAATTTGTGGATGAACTTTGTGGTTGGGTGCTCATTAGACTTTTTTCTGCCGTTGCCTCCTTGTGAAGCAGGTAACTGCAGCAATGGGAAGAATTTTTTTTTTTGCCCCTGGTAGCTTGTACTTTCTTTGTTTGCTTTGCCACAATGCAGTAGCGTAATGCATAGCGTCAGCGACCTAGCAGGGTGCGTTAGAAAGGCCACTAATACTAGCAGTTCGTTTCGCAATTATGAACGTAAGACGGACGGGCATTTAGCGGCGTTCCTGCGCAACTCGAGGAGGTGTAATTCAATACTGGACAGCGTCGTATACGTGTTGTGTGTGTGTGTGTTTTTTTTTTTATTAGATACCTCAAAGGCCCCTCTATGGGGCATTACATGAGGGATGGGCATGGCAGTTAAACAATAATGGTCTTGATGGCGTTCTTAAAATGGATGGCGTTGATGTGATGCACGGTGTCCTGTGGTAGATCATTCCAGTCCCGGGATGATGTGACGAAAAAAGATCGAGAATGAGCGGTAGTTCTTGCGGTGGAGGCGTAGACGGCCTTATGGTGGTTAATACGGCTTGAGAGGCGATAAGCAGGTGATATGACCGATGCTCATAAAGATGAATGATAAAACATATGAAAGAGGCACAATCGAGAAATTTTTCGTCGCGTTTCAAGGCTGGGTAAGTTAGCTATAGATTTTAAAGCAGACACACTACTGTAGTACGAATAATCAGAATAAATGAAGCGTATTCGCTTCATTTATTCTGATTATTCGTACTACAGTAGTGTGCCTGCTTTTTACATAGAAGCTCGATTTTGGATTTTTCCTAAGGTTAAAGGGAGGTTAGACTGGTGAGGATCCCATATTGCTGAAGCATATTCTAGTTTAGGACGGTCAAAAGTTATGTATGCTAATGATTTGATGGATGGGGTGGCAAATCGTTTGATGGATGGGGTGGCAAAACGATTAGCCTCGTTAGTGATGTTCGTAATATGAGATGACCATGTTAGGTTTTGCGTTACAGTAATACCCAAGTACTTACAGGAAGAGACGGACGACACTTCTGAACCGAAAAGAGTGCATTTAGAAGGAGTATGCATCTGCCGACGATGGAACGAAATCAAACAAGTTTTGGAAATATTGAGAGACATTAACCAACGTTCGCACCAAGTTTGGATTCGGTTAAGATCTTGTTGAAGGCCCACCAACTAATTAAGATGCACGCTTGAACAAAGACGCGTAAAATTCTTAGAGAAAACTGTCCATCTGGGGCAGTAGTAGGAGGTATCATTTCGCTTGTACTACGAAACATTGAGTTGTCAGTAGAGGATATTCAAAATTCCGCAAGTGCGCTTTCCCACGTAACTGTGTTGCCAAAGGCAAGATGGACTTCTATAAAAGAACTGCTAGGGCTACAACACAGGCGGTAAGGGTGTGGATAGAATGTAAGAAACGTATTTTGAAATAATCAAACAAAAACTAGTCCTTCTTGCTTTGTTTCAGCTGGAAACGCATGGTCAGCCATCTTGTCTTGGGCAGCATTGGTATGCGGGAAAGCGCACTTGCGGAATTTTGAATGTTCCCATCAATGTAAGGCTAATCTCGCCGGTCCCTGACTATCACCACCACCGCCAGATACACTGGTAGTCGGTTCCGATGAGTCGCCGTATTTCTCGCTGCACTGACGTCGTGAGTGATGTCACACGTCACGTTACTCGTCACATGACTTTTGTGACGTCATAATTGTACACGGGCCTGCAGCGCAAACACTGTGGAAGGGATAGTGCGAGCTTTCTTCTGCACCTGTTGGCAACAGACCAGACAGAAGGTATTTTGACTTCTGCGTGTGCACGATGGAGAGGCCTAACGTGTGAACCGGGAAGCACTGGTAGTAAAAAAATTCCTTACTGGTGGTGCAGTTATGACGCGCGACCTCTGGCGTAATCTTCCTCACTGCGGAAACGCCCGTTGCAAGATGTGACGTGTGCGGCATTTTCAGGTTTCTCACCGCATTGATTTCCATCCCCCTATGCTGTTACTAGGAATTAGTTCACTTGTTTTACCACGACGTGGCGCATGACAAGAAACTGAAATGCATGGAGGTATGGCGGAGTTCGGCTCTTTTTCTGCCTCCTCTAGGGGGGCACAGCTTGGAACCGGTACGGGGGAAGGAGATTATTTTTTTTTTGAGGGGGGGTGTCAATACCGCACGCCTCTCTCACGCGTCGCTAAACCACGTGATCTCGCTCGCTCCTCCGACAGCGCCCTCGTCGCTCTCCTTTGCCTCTTGGACAGCATTCGGTCAGATGATGATGAAAACTGCCTCGGTAGTAAAAGAGAGCTATTCACTTTAAAAAAAATAGCAGGACAGTTACGAGTTGGTAACGCGAATGATCCAGCGTTAGCTGGCTTGTGATCGCGGTGAAACGGGGACAGATCAGAGGGATGCTATAACCCCTAAGCCACCGCAGCATCCGCCTCGTATCCTGTAGGTGCTGAAAGATGCCGGGTACGTATAGGTTGGAAGTGAATGTTTACTGGTGGGTGCCCGCGGAGGTACCGTCTTTGTCAAAAGTAACCAGGCTTCATGGTTTGGTTCTGGCTTGTATAGTGGAGCCCTTGTGGCTTTCCTAAAGACCCGAAGTCCTTCCCTTTAACGAACATTTCAGCTTAAGGGAAGCTGTAAGGGCTCCACTGTACGAGCCAGAAGCAAACCATGCAGCCTGGTTACTTTTGACAAAGACGGTACATTGTTACCAAAATGGGAACGGAGGGGGGGGGGGGGGGGGGGGATGTGCTTGCGGACGCCGAGCTGCGCTAAACTGAGGAAATAGCTAAGAACAGTTAACGTTGTAAGAGCTGATTTTAGACAACTTTACTGGCTGGCTGCCGTCCTGGAGGTTGCGGAGCAATGCAGTTGAAACTCGTTACGACGAAGTTGAAGGGGCCCTGCGATTACTTCGTTATAGCCGTAACTTCGTTATAGCCCTTGTTGACCGTGCTTCCAAGGGGAATCGTCAATCCTTCGTTATACCCATTGTTGAGTTATGAACCGTTTCGTTATAACGAGGTTAGACTGCATCAAAACGCACAACTGCGAAGTACTGAGTCTAGCTCCCGTTCAATGGCCAGCTGACTGGGTCGTGCATGTCAAGAATACTCACTTTTTTCGGTTACAGCCGAATTTCAAAAATATTTGGCTCGGTGAACTTTATTATTTTCTTTTTTCGGTTTAAATCGATATAAACTGAAAAATCCAAACCCTATATATAGTCCTACGGCGAGAGATGAGGTAACCGTGTTGCGAAAATATCAATTTTTGGCATATTATTTTTATTTTGACAATACATCATTGTAAGTGGCAAGTTTAGTCGTTATTTCATTTCAAGGCGCTAGAAAAGGTTATTGGAGCTGTACAATCTTCAGCAAATGTGTTTTCGTCACCCAAAAGGGCTCTAAACTTTTGTCGTTTCCATAGACGCCCTTTGTTTAACTTCTGAAAGGTTTTGAAACAAACGTTCGGCGAGGCATCGATACGCTGACCTTGAAATGTGCAGAAGGTCACGCCACCTTTAGAAGCTAAACCTCGTGGAAAAACCCTGTCCGTAATTGCTGCGATACCTTAAACAAAATAAGCGTCTTCATCCTTTAAAACGCCATATGCCGCAAGGCTTAACCTAGCTAGCTAAGAGCTGTCTAAAATTCCTGATAACTGTGAATGTGGTGTAGCCGCGACGGAACTTTTTCTCTTTCTGTGTATGAGATCTGGTGTTGAGAATAAATTATCGAGAAACTTCAGTCTCACTTGGGGAAGGGATACGATATTTTGTCAGTTACCTTGCCCTTTACCCCACCTTAAAAGCGTGAAATTTTCACTAGGAAAACTGCATTGGACCTCGTTTTATTTTTTTTATTCTGTATATGAGCCATAACACGTGCGCACGAGATATATGTCTGCCGACCTGCTTCGAGGTATGCTGCAGTTCATAAACTGTGGCACGTGATGAAACGAAAGGCTTAAATGAGCACATAAAAAAAAAGCGAAAATGAGAGCCGCGCGACACACGCGTACTTTCTTGTATGCGCAGAGAGAGAGAGAGAGAGAGACTCTTTAATGAAGAGCAGAGAATTTAGCGCAGAGAGAGAACAGTATCATGGCCGCTTGATGCAAAGCGCAACCTCGCTTTGCGCTTTGCATCAAGCGGCCATGACAGTATATAGTCGGCTACAACTCAAGAACACAGCGGCTTTTCTCCGTCAAAGGACTCCCTTCCAGCCAGTGGCGTCGGCCAATTCTCATGACCCTGCTAGCGTGACAATGCAGGGTGCGGCACCACAGTGGAGAGAGATAGAGGGAAGGGATAATAAGGGGTAATACGTTCCAGCTAATACGTCTTCCGTACTCGTAAATTATTACTACGCTGTGACAGCTGCTACCTCGCTGTAATCGAAAATTTCCTAATCTCGTGCGCCTACCAGGCACTGCGGCGTCTCTTGCTAGGGTGGTCGAAATTATTCCGGAGCCCTTCACTACGGCGTCCCTCATAGCCCGAGTCGCTTTGGGACGTTGAACACCAATAAACCGAAACTTCCTGCTTTGTCACACTAGCACGGTCATGAGAATCGACTGACACCATTGGCTGGAAGAGGTTCCTTTAACGGGGAAAAGCCGCTGCATTCTTCAGTTGTATCCGATTGTAGTTCACGCTCAAGGACTAAATTTGTTTGCGCTTCTACATGGAACTCAAGACGACATCCAAATGATTATGCGTCCATAACAGAAACAGACTAGAAAATGGCCTGGCTTAGCTAGGCTTAGCTAGGATGTGAAGCATACCGCCGGCGGAGGCTGCGCGTCCGCAAGCGAGCGCTCGAGTTGAGCCCCAGCTTTCACAGCTGTTGTGACGTCATATCACGTGGTGCGCCGACGTAGGTCAAGTGGTAGCTACGCGGCCGCGCGCGGCGCAGCAAGGAAGAGCTCGGTTGTGCTAAAAACGTGACGTCAAATGATGGCGGCCTGTTTGGTAAAATTGCCCATTTTCCCCTCAGAACTGGTTTTGCACGTGTCGCGTGCCGCCTTCTCTCCATTTGAGCCGCCTCGGTGCTCTCACCGCACCTGTTGCACTGCGCTGTCAGAAGCCGCGTGTTTTGCCCCATCAGAGCAGCCACACGTGCGCCTGTGACGTAGGCCGGAAGAGGTCTGTTTACAAGGCCATGAAAAGAAAGGCAGAAACCACGCGCTTCCCACTCGTATTTGCAGAACACTCGTTCACTGCACGCTATTAAAGGTCCATAGGCGCCTAATTTTAGTTGCCAGTTTTCTTCTTTGAAATGATTCGGTAGACATTAAAATACATGGTTCACCATGAGGGGTTCGTGTACGACCGTTATATAATTGTTCTAATTTCTTCTTCATGCTGTCTCGGTTTTACCAGCCGCCTGGCGGCTGTCGCGACTTTGGTGCATGAAGTGTGTTTAGGTCACACGAGGCATGGAAAAAAAAAACAGATATAAGTGCTGATATGCAGTTTTAATTCACTGCAGCCATTACGCCAGCCTGCTTCATGAGCTGGAACGACAACAAACCATGTACCAGCGGTTATATTGCAGTTTTTTTCGTGTCTTTTCGTTTCTTTCACGACACAAAACCATCGTCGGTGAATGAAACCGAAACCGCAAGAGAGAAGAAATTAAATAATAAATTACATAGCTGTCGTAGGCGAATACCACGTGGTGAAGCGTGTATTTTAATATCTAACGCATCATTTGAAAGAAGAATGCTCGTAACCGAAATCTGTTTTCTATGGTCCTTCAAGGATATTTGCTTCTCACATATGCGTACTTTATTTTCATCCTCCAGGTTACGCCGACTGCAAGGCAAATGCCTCTCTCCCCGGTGTCCTGTGCCACTCTCAGCTACCTTATCCCGTCAGAACAATCTCATCCGCCCTTCTCACTCTGCCGCCTTCGGCTACATTTCACCTCCCTTGACTGATATCCGAAAACACCAGGGTTGCAGCTCATAGCCTGAGTCGCTTTTGGACGTTTAATCCCCCATTAAAAAAGAACAACAAAGAAACTAAACTGGGGGAATGCTGGGAAGATGAGGTTTCGTATTTGGATTGACTTGCGTTGGGCCGAAAACGTCGGTCGTGTCTTGAAACCCGTAGCTTCTCCGCGATGCTCTCGGTGGTGGTGGTGTGCGTTGATATATTTGTCGATGCTAGAAGCGTGTCCCACCAGGCATCGGGTCCAGGAGCACCGCCGCAGTGCCGAAGGAGGAAGGAAACGTGGGCCGGTGACGGGGAGTAGGGGAAGAGAAGGAAAAAACTGTATTCACATATTTACATTATTTACATAGAGCGGGACTGAGAATGGCTCTCAGTGGAAGGGGAACGTCTTCGTCAACCGTAGTCGACTGGAGCTAGCAGGCTTCTCGGCCACACTCACGGCCGAGTTAAATATCGTCCGGTTTCCCCAGATCCCTGGCTGGGGAATAATGGTCGACGAGCACTGTCCAATCCGATGGACCGAAGGGGACGTTCTTGTCACCACCCACGGCTGGGCAGGTGCGAGCTTTTCCACTCTAACGCAGCTGGGTCGATGAGAGGGGGAGAATGCTGACTCAACCAGCCCAGCGGGAAAGGAACCTCCCGAAGTCTTCCAGCAGGGGAATGAACTTGCCTCCCCGCCGATTTCCCAGAACGCGAGTCGGGGACACAGAATTCTTCAATTATCCGCCAGCGTGACCGGCGCCGCCAAGTCGCCTCCGCATTCACGGTGGTTGCTCGGACAAAAGCTCCTGGGCCTCGCCTGCCTTCGTCGCCGCTATAGTGGTCATCTCCGCTGTGGTCGCTGGGGTTTCTGCTGACAATGGCCCTCGACATTCTTGCTACACTAATCCGCTGAGGCTCGGAGGGGCATTCCAAACATCCCACTTCCCATGGTCGTCGCGGGGTTGTCGACCTTGGTGATTGTTCACGGTAGCTGTTTGATCGGGCCACGTGGTCCGAAGTACGGCTACAACAGCAGGCCTCGATGAATGTTCACGATAGCGGCTTGATCGGGCCCACGTGGTCCGAATTACGGTTACAACAGCAGGCCTCGATGAATGTTCACGGTAGCGGCTTGATCGGGCCCACGTGGTCCGAAGTACGGTTACAACAGCACGTCCGCCGCCCGAAGAGGTCTCGTAGTGGTTGCAGCCAACGCTGCTGCGCGCAGAGACCTGGAGTTGTGTCCGTTCGGCTTTTGGTCACAGCTGGGCCCAAAGGTTCTTCCTGCTTCGTTGACAGCTGTAACGAGCTCAACCAGCAAGGTACACAGCCCAACCAGCAGAAAGCGCCAAACCGACTTTAAGAACTGCCAAGCTGTTTTCGGTCGACAAAGTCTGTTTAGAAAAAATGAGCTGTCGCGTGAAATTTACGTCCTCCTCCGAAAGTTTCCAAGTTTGACCAAACCAGAATACACAGAGCTTGATTAGTCAAAAGGGAAAAATTTTCTAAAATTTTGGGGGGGTGCCGTAGCACGGTGTATGTCACAGAAAGCCACCGCCCGTGAGAGCACAAAGGGAAGGTGGAGCTGCTGAACACACATACAAACAGACAAAAATGATTCTCGCTAAAGCAAAAGAACAATACAAATTTGCATAGCGGAATAACGTCTGGGGAGTCATGAAAGGGCATTACACGGGAAAGCTTCGGCTGAGGCCATCAGCGTTTCCATTACCTCGCACTTTACTGCAACGCATGTAAACTGAGTCCCGCAATGCCAAGCTCCAAAATTTCACTCTCATTTCGCATAGGAGAGTGTAATGAACAAAAGACAAAAACAAGCATGAAACTCAATATGAGATTATGCGTCATATCCGCCCCTTGCGCGGCCGCGGTCCGACAGCTGCTTTAGCAGATAAGACATTACATAATGCTAGGAATTTCAGCTTGCATTTCTGTACAGGAGAGTTAAATGAACAAAAGAGACAAGCATTCAACTCAAGAACGGGTTATTCCTCGAACCCGCCCGCAAACAGCGGTGCGACTCAGGGAATTTACTGGTTCCTATTTTTCAGCCGCCCCCTGCGCGGCCGCGGTCCGATAGCTACTCTAGCAGGTGCAACAGGACACAAGGCTAGGAATTTCAGCTTGGGACCCTTAACTGTTCCTCGTCCAAGTCTCGCGGTTCTGAAGTTTGGCTGACGCTCAGAAAGCAGAATGCGAGAAGGGAACGGACGAGTGCGAATGCCGTGCCAGCGTATCCGTCTCTCTCGGATCGGGTTCGCGCGTTGCGTTCTCTTGGCTTGTGTTCCCACGGGGCGGGTGCGAACTCTTGAGCACTGAGGTGCCAAATTGGGGCGGCTACGCGGTTCGGATTTCAGTCGAGCAATCAACAAGAGCCGCACTTTCCCCTTAATTAACTCTTCCCGTTTGGCCACCTCTTTACGCTGCCGCTCCGTGGAAACCCTCGCTGTTGGTTTGCGGGGCGCGTCACTAACCATCGCGGAACCGTCACAGGTTAAGTCGTCGGCGTTCGCCTCTTTGTCAGTTTGTGATCCAGCCTGCTCTGGCTCACTACCGTGAGAGTTTATCACGCTTACTGGGTCATGTTTGCCCTCTTCACCCGCGTGCCCTGCTGGCGCTGCGAATTCTGGAGCCTTCGAACTGGTAAGGACCTGCGCAGCGTTATCTCCAAGACTAAGGCCCTTTTCTTTGGGCAGCCTATCCAAGCGATTTGGGAAAATCGAGGGATGCTGCATAGGCAGGTCTTGGGAGACGGCTGCCTTGGTCAGACGCAGCCCGAGCGGGCTCTCGTTCGCGACGCGGGCAGTAAGTTGGTCGTGTTCGATACCTTTCCTATCCTTATACTGGCGGTACAGCAGGCCAGAACGGAGCTGGAAAGGTATTTTCTCCCGTGACACACCTATGTCACTTTGGGGACTCAACTTGCTTAGAGATGGGTCTTTCTCTTGCTCAGCGGTGAACGTTTCTCTGTCCACACGAAGGAGTTCGAGAAAGCCATCCGAGTGGGGTAACACAAGATTGGAATTCAGTTCCTCACCTAGCCCCAGCTCATCCCTTGCGCCTACTTCGGAAGACTCACTATCGCCTGCACCATTGTCGGTACTCTTTACCCCTGTGCTACCAGTGAGTAAGTCCTGGGCTGGCTCGTCATTAGGTAGCGCGGAGCCGTCACAGCTTAAGTCGCCGGCGTCCGTTTCATCGCCAGTCTTTACTAGAGCCGGCTCTGGCTCACCACTGTGTGAATTTATAGGCTTCGGGCTTACAGGTTCAGGTTTGCCCTCTTCAACCACGTGCTCTGCTGGCGCCGCGACCTCACGAGCCTTCGAAATGGTAAGGACCTTCGCAGCGTTATCTCCAAAACAAAGGCCTTTTTCTTGGGGCAGCATATCCAAGCGATTAGGGAAAATCGAGGGATGCTGCTTAGGCAGGTTTTGGGAGACGGCTGCCTCGGTCAGACGCACCTCGAGCGGGCTCTCGATCGCGACGCGGGCAATGGACAAAGACACGCTGGTTTCAGTGGAGCATGACTCATTTTCGGGTGTTTGGTCGCGAGCGGCTGTCGTTCCCTCATCGTTGAACTGAGCGTTGTTTCGAGGCAGCGCTGAGGCGCATTCCTGGCTTACAATAGAACTTGCAGTTGCCTCCTTCAGCGCGCGACTGCTTTCTGGAGGACTACATTTTTGCTCTGCGCCTACGCCTTTCTGGGTTGAAAGGGCAATCTCTGCGGCATCCCGCTTTTCAGCCAACGCTGCGCTTTGGCTTGGAGCGCCATAGTCGCTGTCAGGTGACTGACAACGACGCTCCGTGCCGCAGATTATCACATCAGCTTCCCGACTGCCACTGTTCTTCTGAGCAGTTAAATTGTGCGTAGCTGACCAAGCGAGGCTCTTTGGCTGGTCACTGACGCACTGATGGGAGCGCTGCCCGCTGCTATCACTTCGGCTTTTAGATACGGTCTGTACACGAATTCCGAAGTATCGGAAGAGGGCACTTTTGGCTTTGTCGTAGTTGCGGGCATCCTCATCGGACAGTCGCGCTAATACGGCAGCGACATCACAAGGGAGGATAGCCAGCAACATCATTGACCATTCGCCCTGATCTAGTTCCTCCTCCGCACATACCTGTTCAAAATTCGCGAGGAACGTTCTGAAGCTCCCGCCTCTCTGAAAAGTCCTCAACCGATCTCGGGCCCTTTTCCGTCTGAGAAATTGAGTCGTACGTATGAGCTCCTGCTGCTCTCGTTTTTGTAGTTCCTCGAGCTCAGCGAGTCTCCTACGGCATTGCTCCTGCCATTCTTTTTCAACCCTGTCGGCCTCCTTTTTAGCGGCTTCCTTGCGGTAAAGGCGTTCTTTTTCAATCCTGTCGGCCTCCTCCTTAGCGTTCCTGATTCCCTCCTGAATGACTTCCCAGGTCTCCAAAATTTTGTCTCCCTCCTTAGCACCACATTCCTTAATAGCCTCAATCAGCTGCGGCTTTCTGTGACTCTTCCTGGCCTCAATACCCAGCTTTTCACACAGCAACATCAACTCTGGCTTCTTTAGCTTGCTCAAATCCATGGCAACTTCCGAACGAGGACTTTCAATACAAGCTGCTACGTGAAATGCTTAAGCGAGCACGTGCAGAAAAACAATCTACAGGAAGTGATAAATTTCCAGAGTTATCAAGCCTGGCAGATTCTTAAAGAAAGTCAAGCGCTCACCACTGCCGAAGCCAGGACCAAGCGTGGAAGATCCCGCCGCTGCCAACCAGTTGATATATTTGTCGATGCTAGAAGCGCGTCCCACCAGGCATCGAGTCCAGGATCACCGCCGCATTGCCGAAGGAGGAAGGAAACGTGGGCCGGAGACGGGGAGTAGGGGAAGTGAAGGGAAAAACTGTATTTACATTATTTACATTATTTACATAGAGCGGGACTGAGAATGGCTCTCAGTGGAAGGGGAACGTCTTCGTCAACCGTAGTCGACTGGAGCTAGCAGGCTTCTCGGCCACACTCACGGCCGAGTTAAATATCGTCCGGTTTCCCCAGATCCCTGGCTGGGGAATAATGGTCGACGAGCACTGTCCAATCCGATGGACCGAAGGGGACGTTCTTGTCACCACCCACGGCTGGGCAGGTGCGAGCTTTTCCACTCTAACGCAGCTGGGTCGATGAGAGGGGGAGAATGCTGACTCAACCAGCCCAGCGGGAAAGGAACCTCCCGAAGTCTTCCAGCAGGGGAATGAACTTGCCTCCCCGCCGATTTCCCAGAACGCGAGTCGGGGACACAGAATTCTTCAATTATCCGCCAGCGTGACCGGCGCCGCCAAGTCGCCTCCGCATTCACGGTGGTTGCTCGGACAAAAGCTCCTGGGCCTCGCCTGCCTTCGTCGCCGCTATAGTGGTCATCTCCGCTGTGGTCGCTGGGGTTTCTGCTGACAATGGCCCTCGACATTCTTGCTACACTAATCCGCTGAGGCTCGGAGGGGCATTCCAAACATCCCACTTCCCATGGTCGTCGCGGGGTTGTCGACCTTGGTGATTGTTCACGGTAGCTGTTTGATCGGGCCACGTGGTCCGAAGTACGGCTACAACAGCAGGCCTCGATGAATGTTCACGATAGCGGCTTGATCGGGCCCACGTGGTCCGAATTACGGTTACAACAGCAGGCCTCGATGAATGTTCACGGTAGCGGCTTGATCGGGCCCACGTGGTCCGAAGTACGGTTACAACAGCGTGTACAGCCTTTCTCAAAACTTTAGGGTCCGGTGATTTGCTATAGCTTCGCAAATCACCTGAAGGTAAAAAGATTTCTGATCCTGTCCCCTCTGATACATAAAGGGCAGGGGTTCTCAAACTTTTTTGCTTGGAGGAACCCCAAAAGTCTTCAATAAGTTCCAAGGACCCCCCCCCCCCCCCCCGCTTTCACTTACCAGCAATGTTGTCAAGTGCATTTTTGCAACGAGAGAGTTGCAAAAGTTAAATGTTTATTGCACAGATTAATACAAATACTAATGTGATGGGTGGTACTGCTTCCCTTTTAAGAGCAAGTCAAAGCTTGGCTCAGTAGCACTCAGAGCCAGTCTTATATCAGCTGCCGGGTTAGGGACGGTGAGGGTTCTCGCGGAACACAAGAAGACAGCCCGCGGAACCCCTGTGTTACGCGGAACCCAGTTTGAGAACCCCTGATATAGGGCATCCATGAACGCTAGCGGAGCCCCCTTTACGACTTTGAAGCAAACCCCCTGGCTCTTTATTTCTGACAAAGGCTGTATACAGGCGGGGTAAGCCTTACAATGGCCTGTCGCAACTGCGCCGCCTGAGTCACTGATTTAAATTATTATGGCTCTGCCATATGGTCCCATATCTCTGAAGACTTTAACAGTGATCGTGACACTGATCGCCGTTTCGGGTACACAATGCTAGAGGCGTCGTCCGAGGGAATGGTCAGTCTCCTGAGTTCTTTCAGCGGTGTCTCACGCACGGCACACCAATGCGGGCACCTTAAAACGATATATGGTTCACATCGCCCTCAACATCACAGCGTACGCACATTGGTGAGGTGGCGCGGTGGTTCTTGGGCATCCATACCGGCGTATAGGCAAAGTTCGTGCGCCGCCGGTTTTTCATTCATTTGCATTTCGCGCCCCTTTAGTACTTTATACGCCTCATCTGTCCTCATAATCCCACTAAGCCCTATGACATCCCACTTAATACCGGCTATAGTTCCTCGAACAGGACTGCTCGGCTAGCCTCGCTGGATATGGTTCTATAGCGTTAAACGTTGCCCGGTTCAGTTTCCAATGTGATACAAGGGTGCAGGAACGAGGAAACCGAGTTTTCCGGCTGACGTACGTCTCGTTTCTTGGCCTCACATAGAGGGTGAGAGAAAGATAGAGAGGAAAGGCCATCTCCATCTGCTCCAAGATAAGAGGGAGCGTAAAGATAAGAGTTGTCCGGTAACGCGTGCGGGTAAAATGCGGCCGCTCCACGGGAACCTCGCGAACGCCGGCATGCACGCCGGCGAGCAACCCTCCCTCCGTGATCTCCCGGTATGGCGCATGGAAAGAGACTCCGATGAAAGCGGTGTAAAGATACCGCATGTCACCCTTCAACGACTGTCGGCGCGCGCCGGTGTGACTTTGTTTCTCGCCGAAGCGTCATGTGATGCGTGTCCAACTTATAACCCAATGGGCACTGAACGTCCCCTGGGCGTCCTAAAGACATCGTGAACGTCCCCAGGATGTCCAGGAGAGGTTCAGTGCCCATTGGGTAATACGTCGCAGGGTGCTGCGGCTGCGTGAAAAGTGCGTTCGCGAAACCATATTACTTCTCCACGTATCATTCGTTCTTCTCGAAATTGCGGTGAGCCTTTAGACGAAAATAAAGAGCGCCATAAACCGAAGTGGTGGCATTGGAAAACACGGTCGAAGCTGTAAGCCGCTCAGTGTTTGTGCTCTCTGGCTATATTTTTCAGTGTGTCTGAACTAACCTTGGGCGCTGATGGAGTAATTAAACAATAAGTTGGGCTGGTTGGTGATGACACTCTGATTGCGACATGTTAACTACAGCGCGATTAAAACAGCGGACAGAGGCAGAGAAACAGCGTGTGTTACGGCTGTTTCTCTGCCGCTGTTTTATTTGCGCTGTAGTTAACATGTCGCAGCTAGCTGATGGAGTAAGAACGATTCGCCCTACTAGCCGCGTATCATACCGCTTCATGCAATTCTGGCTTCTCGAAGTCTCCATGAGTGGCCAGAGGTAAAACGAGGTGCAGAGGGTGCCACCCACGGCGCTCTAAGTTTGTCGCAAGGAAACGTGCTTGTGTTCACCATGGTTGTTGGCGAGCTACTATTTCGGCGCGGACTGAGCCTGGCAGGTGCGCTAGCTTTGACAGCGTAGCCTGCTATTTATGAAACGGAGTATAGGTATAATTATGATAAATTGGTTATGAGGAAATTAAAGGCCTACTTGACCGAAAGTTTACTTCGGCTAATTTTGCGCTCGATATAGTGTGCATGTTATTAGCAATATTTATATTTAATATTAGGACTGTGAAGCGTCTAGAATTTTAGTTAGAAGCGTTCAAAAACCTCTGTAGTAGACGACGCAGTCCCCTAGCGGTGTGCTGGGCAACTAACAAACCTGACCGGAAATGACGCACAATTGAGACACCAGCATCGCCGGCTCGCCAGTTTCAGGCGTTCCGAAGTGAGTGCGCGCCCCTTGTAAGCTCTTATTCAGGCGAGTTTCTGGCTGTTTTCACCGCGAAGCTCGATGGTCTCCGAGAAAAATATACTGCTGGCATCATCTCGACGAAGTGCGTGGCCGCGGAAAGGAATACGAGGAATGCGGAAAGCACCATGTATACCAGCCACTGCCCTTCACCCCCGATCTCGAAAGCTGTCTGGAGCTCAGGTTTTAACGTTAATTCCCCTCTCTTCTTCGATGAATCATCACAAACAGTAAAAAAAATGAAATAGCAACCATCTCAGCACCTATCGACAGATCGTTCGAAGCATGCACAGCAAGAAGCACTTTCATTGTCAGCGATCTTTACTAACGTGCGGAGTTTCATTTCAAAGCGCGACATTATTTCCCATATTGTCACTTCATCTGCTAGCAACATACTAGTCTTGACGGAAACGTGGCTGAACAGTGACATTCCTGATAGTGAAGTCCTTGCTGACTTGCCTAATTTCAGTGTTTTTCGGAAAGATCGCCCAGATCGAAGGGGAGGGGGGGGGGGGGGGTACTGATTGCAACCGCTCGGGATCTATCATGCTCAGCTGTTCACCTTTCATCAGATATAGAAATATTATGGGTTTTATGCCATGCTTCACCTAAATCAGTCGTGATTGGCGTTTGCTACAGGCCTCCTAGCTGCCCAAACTTCCCTCGAAAACTTCATAACGCATTAAATGAAATTAAAGCTAAGCACCCTAACATCTGCACTCTCCTATTCGGAGATTTCAATTTTCCGAGCATTGACTGGCATAATCTAACTGCTACAGGTAATAAGGATGCTAATGAATTTCTAGACGTCTGCCTTAATTTTAACCTCGTTCAAACTATATCCGAACCAACCCGTGTAACTGTAGACTGCGCTAATATCCTGGACCTAATATTAACGGATAATCCTGAATGCGTTCATTCCATCACGTATCTACCAGGCGTCAGCGATCACCACGTCATACATGCCGGCTTCACGATTAAACCGTCCTTACGCGTAACTACTAAACGAACTATCCGACTGTACGATAAAGGAAACTACACAGCAATAAATAATGAACTTCGCGCATTTTTACCAGTATTTCAATCCAGCTTTCATCAAAAATCCATCCATGATAACTGGTCCTTGTTTAAGAGGAAAATCGAAGATTTGGTCGACAGGTTTATTCCAAACATAAATATACGAAATAACCCTCAAAACCCATGGTTCACAAATACACTCAAACGTCTTGAAAATAAAAAGAAGCGTCTTTTCCGATCAGCCAAGTTGCTTCGTAGTCAGAACGCTTGGAACAAATATTATGCAGCCGAAAAAACTTATTTATCAAGTATTCGAGAAGCCAAACGCACTTTTTAGAGCGCAGCTCTTTGGCGTCCGTTCCTGGGTTTCGCGTCGTCGTCGGCGTCGGCGTTGTCGTCGGCCTCGTAACCAGCTCCGCCCCCCTTTCATCCCCCCAGCGCTATCGGCGTCAGCGGCATCAGTCAGTCGCTGCTATCTCTTCCCTCCTCCCTTTATCGTGTTGTCCGCTTGCTGCGCGCGCTTCTGCCCCCATCGTTTGCCGCTGGGTGTACACGCCGCCCCCTCCCCCCTCTTCCTGCGAGTCTCCGGTTGTCAAAGCGCCGGCTCGAACTTAATTCCTTTCTTCGCTCCTCCTCCAATGCAACCCCTGTGCGGTGGCAATCAGAGAGCCAGATCGGTGGCGGCGGATCTGTATATGTGCACCGCCCGAGCCGAAATTGCGAATACGTGTGAAAAAAAAAAATTCTGTGATAGCGCATACATGTGTTGCTCGATTTCTTTGCCTCAATCTATCGAAAAGGTGAAACAGCTTATTTGCTGCGCTCAAATTTCGCATTAGGAAGTAACGTAATCGTCGGTAATTTTTTTTTTTCTGTCGTCAAAAGCGTTCCCCATTGTTTTTTTATGGCAGCCTTAGCTGCTTGATGGGAGCGGCGGAAACATTCTAAAAGAAAGATTTGCTACATATAAGAACGATGCACAGTTACCTTCAATACTTCCATAAAGAAACCTTGCAGTATTTCAATATTAAAAATTTTTTTAACTCCGATCTGCCTAAAATGTTGTCAACTAACCCCCGTAGGTTCTGGCAAGTCATTAACCCTCAGCACACACGCACTGTTTCCCTCACTGATGCTTCGGGTGCAACTGTCTCTGAAACTGAATGCGCCAACATGTTCAACACAGCCTTTTCATCCGTGTTTACTAATGAAACAGAGCCGACATTTCCTCCAAACCCCCCAATTATTCAAGATACTATGCCTCCTCTTATATTTTCTTCTGCAGGAATTTCGTCACTAATAGAAAACATTAAAATATCATCCTCTGCTGGAATTGACAATATCAGCGCTAAAATACTGATTAATACCAAAGATATATGTTCATCTCTGTTGTGCTTGTTATTCGCTCAGTCACTCTTCACAGGTCAACTGCCCATAGACTGGAAAAATGGGAAGGTCGTTCCAGTCTACAAATCAGGTAACAAGAACTCCCCGCTTAATTGCCGCCCCATCTCTCTAACTAGTATTCCGTGCAAAATCATGGAACACGTCATCTATACCCACATCATGACATTCCTTGATTCGAATAACTTCTTCCATTCTGCTCAGCACGGGTTTCGCCGGGGTTACTCCTGCGAGACCCAACTTGCCACATTCATTCATGACCTGCATGCTAACCTTGATTCTAATCTACAGACTGATATCATTTTTCTAGATTTCGCCAAAGCCTTTGATAAAGTACCCCATAAACGCCTGCTGATAAAACTTTCTCGATTAAATTTGCACCCCCATATTTTGAAGTGGATCGAAGAATTTTTGACTAATCGTTCGCAGTTTGTCTCCGTTAACAATAAAAACTCTAACTCACTCTCAGTAACGTCGGGCGTCCCTCAGGGATCTGTGCTTGGCCCACTACTGTTTCTTATATACATTAATGATCTGCCTTCAAATTTAACATCAAACATACGCATGTTCGCTGACGACTGTGTACTTTATCGTGCTATTCTCACCACCGCTGACCAATCTTCTCTTCAAAATGATCTTAATGCCGTTCAGGAGTGGCGTAATAAATGGCTAATGGAACTTAACCCACGTAAGTGTAATCTTTTATCCATTAGCCGTCGCCGTAATCCTTTAACATTCTCTTACGTAATATCTGAAGTTCCCGTACAACTAGTTCAATCATACAAGTATCTAGGCATAACTATTTCTAGCGATCTTTCTTGGAGCCTGCATGTTACTAATATAATATCGTCAGCAAACAAGACATTAGGTTTCCTAAAGCGCCATCTTCATCATGCTCCCCATCATGTCGTTATTAGCTTACAAGTCATTAGTCAGGTCCAAACTAGAATTTGCGTCGCCCATCTGGAATCCTCATCAAGCATATCTCATCAATGGCCTGGAATCTGTTCAGAATCGCGCTGCTCGTTTCATTCATTCATCCTACTCTTATGACATCAGTGTTTCGTCCTTAAAAACAGCATCCGGATTATCACCCTTATCGCTCCGCCGTCGCATTGCCAGCATGTCTTTATTTCACAAATTCTTCCACAGCCCTATGCACATTGCACCTTATATTCTTCCACCCGCACGCACATCTCACTGCACCAGCCATCCCCTACAAGTTGCCCGTCCACGATCACGCACCGTCACTTTTTCTCATTCCTTCTTTCCTCGTGCAGCCGCAGACTGGAACGGCCTTCCAAACAACGTTGCCATCATCACCTGCCCACGACTTTTCACTGATAATGTAGAAATTTTCCTGTCATTGTGAATTTGTGCTTTTATTCTTGCCACCCCTTATGTAACACCCCTTTTAAGGGGCCTTTAAGGTAATAAAATTAAATGAAATGAAACAAGTTAATGGTGGGTGACTGACGCTTCTGCCTCGCGCTAACCCCTTTTGTGGTTTGGGCTTTGTCAACAGACCTCTCCCTCGGTCTACATCATGCATCAGAGCACGTACCTGTTTCTGGCCCGATCGGCAAAGCATGCCACGAACCGGATTATAATTTTCAGAAGGAAGGCTTCGAGGCGTCTCTAATCGGGAGAATAAAGAGGACGGGGGAACTGCTTGTCACAAGCAAGCTAAACCGGTTCAGAAGCTAAAGTGGACGGCTTTGCTCGTCGAGCAACGCTCTTTTGACGGCACGTTGTTTACACCAGGCAGTAGTCAAAGGGGAGGTCAGCTTCGTCTGAAAAGGAATCAACATATGCACGCGTTTAGTGCACGTACAGCTCTGCCCAATGCGCAATAATGCCGTCGTGTGCAGAGTATATCTGCTGCCTCGAAAATTCGCAGGCCGGGCTGAGAATCCTGGAAGGCCACATGAGCGTTATTGAGAACGCCGAATTTCGTACTGCCTCACGCCGTTCATACGAGGTCGATTACAGAAAGCTTCAGCGTTAATTACCATTCGAGGCGCGTCTCCAAGACCTCAGAGAACTGAACGCATGTTATTTGAATGATAATATTTTCAAAGGATCGAAGACAACATGTAATTTCGATTATATGTTCTGCATTACTACTCAGTCGATACAGACACTGCCTACGGTAATTTGCGCGGTGGGTGTATACGGTCGACTGGGGTCCGACAACCACGTCGTCCTGCCCAGCTGTGTGGTTTGAAAAGATTAGAAAAACTTTTCCGTCCCTGCAGTACACGGGCTGTAAGTGATTCTAGGTAAATACAGTAATGAACGCAGCGCATAAGTTTTTGTTCATTTTAATCGGCATGTATTTCGCAACGCGCAGTGGCTGGCCCGACCGAGGCGCGCAAGGATGAACCATGCAGCCCACAATCGGCACCGCATTCATGCCACGGTCCTCGAAGAGAAAAATATATATTTTGCAGCACAAATTTTGTTTCTGGCATATTCTTTCGCTTAACGCAGCGCTTGATTCTCTTGAGCTTTTTAGACATCCAGCTGTTTTTATTGATTTACCTCGCGTTCACAGCACCTGTTCCAAACTTCTATGCACAGGCGGGAATACCTTTCGACGGGGGAGAAAAATGAGAAGGAAAAAAAGAAGGCAAGTCATTTTTTTTTTACCAAGACAACAACCATATTGCACGCACAACAGAGCGCACATGTGTGCTGTTGGCACGCGCGTGCCCGCTCAAAAAAGCCGACTTGATAATACAAGCACCCTACTTGGCCTCCATTTGAATATGCTTCCTTCCTCCGCTATGTCCGAACTTTGGACAAGCTGTAATCGAATACTGCCAGGCAAACAACGCCCACTAGCATTGCGGCGCGATCATCTTCGCTGAGGTTGAGCGAGGAGTTTTCTAGTCTACTAAAGCAAATAAAACACGTTTAAAACTCTTTCTAGGGCGTTTCATCCGTTTTAAGATGTGTGTTTTCACATATAACCAGTATTTATCGCACAAAGTGCTGCACGCGCTACCGGTACCAGCGCTTTGCTCGAGCAGCAACGAGCAGACGCTCCGAACCTGTCTGGACTCCAATCTCAAACATGCGTCACTTCCGGCGGGCGGCAATGGCGCCCGTTTTTCCAGTTTCGGTATTGAAAACTCCGATTTTTGCGTGCCTTTTTCACCGTAACTGCTTTAAACTGGAGCGTAATGTTTTGTGGGTAGCATAATATAGGTGTGTACTATGAAAAAACAACCTTTCTACGGTTTGAAAAATTTCGGTCAAGTAGGCCTTTAAAAGCGCACTTACCCTTTTCGTTGGCCGTGCCTTGAGGGAGCTGGAAGAGGGAATGAAGGAGGCATGGGTTCCGGAGTGAGGGTCAAGGCCCTTGGAATTTCGGATATTTTTTATTCAGCAGAAAACAACTACACAGCTTGATTAGCACGGTTAAGTGGTAATAACTTTTCGCATTTTGCTTATTAAGTTTAATTCTTTGCTTATTAATAAAATCCAATGTACCTATGTTCTCTAAGCATAGCACTAAGTTGCTGCTTCTAATTTTTGTTTTGTGTGCGTAGCTTAGACCAAAAATAGTGCCTTTTTTGGTGCAACCTACCGCCGCCCCCATCCCCGGCCATCGGGTGCCCCCCCCCCCCCCCCCCCCCCCTCTCGTTAAAAGTTCTGCGGACGTCCTTGGAAGGTGGAGAGAGAGAAAAGAAAAAGGTGGTTTAAGAGATGGATGGATACGACGTACCATTGGCCCGCCGACCAGGTGGCACGTGACGTCGCACTTCCGCCTCGTGACGTCCCCGCCTTCCTGGCCCGTGCAAGGAGAAAGACCGCGCTCATGCCTAATCCGCTGCAAAGGTCAGGGTCGGAGAAAGGTGGCTGCAAACAGATTAAGCATGCGCGCGACCTTTATCCGTGCGCGGGCCAGGCAGACGCTGACCTCACGGATCGGAAGTGGCACGTCATGTGACGCCTCGGATTGATTACGGCCGCCTGTCATCGGGCAGCGCACGGGTGCCGTTTGCGTTTCGCCTTCATCTGAACGTGGCCGCTGCCGTCAGTATTTGATATCCCGCGCCCACTGGCTAAGCAGCCGAACGCTTTAACCACTGAGCCACGGCGGCGGGGCGTGTCGCACTTGTCCTAATGCGCAGGTGGTGTAGAAGAATGTGCATGTGCAGCAAACCACCCAAAGGCGGCACGGGTGCTGCACTGTAGTCGGATACAACTCAAGTACGAAGCGACAAATGTCCGTCAGAGGAAGTCGTCTAGCCAATGGTGTAGACTGGTTTTCATGATACCGCTAACCCCGCGGTTAGTCCGGTTAAGCCGTGGTTAATCTCCTTTCCTCTGCCACCCCTGCGATTTCACCCTATAGAATGTTCAGTGGGGTTGACAACTAATGCCGTAGGAATTGGTTAACCCCTGTGATTTGAGCGCCTCTTTTGAGGGGCATATACCTCCATGTTCTTGAGTTGCGTCCGGTTATAGCAAGTTATTTTTTTTAAGACACTTTTTTTTGGCATGGCTGTTTGTAAGGGGGCAAGGGGTGGAGCTTGAGATTTTCTTTAACAGCACTGACAAACTACTGCTCTTTTAGCGCGAGAGCATTACGGATCTCGTGACGCGGAAAAGCTGTCGGCTGGGCTGCCGCGGCTTCGTCGCGTCGTTAGTGCGCGAAAAATCCCAGGAGCACCAGCAGCGGAGGCCTTGCGCAGCTTGAGAGAACGGAAGCTTTCCACTTTTCGCAGAGGCCACCCGGAGAGCGCTGTGAGTGAGTGTGACATCATCGTTCGTCCCTGAGGAAGCAGAGTCGAAAGTTTCTGTTGCGCACGGGATCCCTTAGGATGGCAGATGGATGGCAGATGGTTGTACTTCACTATTCAGTACTTTGAAGCGCGGAAAGTCTGTACACAATCGAGCACCACAGCGCGAAGCCACGCTGAGGATCAGTTATAAGGATGGCGTATCCGAACCACATGCACATCTAGATGTCACGTGACTCTGGGTTGCATGATAAGCGCAGTGAATCTGCTGTGTATACAAATACACGTGGCAACGGGCTCACTTTCAGTCGTTGCGATGCTTAATGTGGATCAATCAATCAATCAGTCAATCAATCGATCGATCGATCAATGGCCAAAAGCATTTCATGCTTAAAACGTCCGTTGGCTGCGTGACGACATCCGTACTCGTTAAGAACAAGAACCTAAGGTTGCCTAAATTAATCGGAGGCCTCTACGGCGTCTCTTGAGAGCCCGTGCGCAGCTTTGGACGTTAAGTCCTGTATACCGATATACTGACAATCCTTTAGTACCTAGTGTAGCTGGTGAATGCGAGCAGTGACACTTATAGGACAGCCACTGAAAATTTTCTCCTCACGCAACTGAAGCCACGCGTGCACAGAAAATGGCAGCAAGCATTAAGTTTTAATGCCACTTATGGTTTCGCGCGGGAAAACTACTGGTAATGCAGTGCGCCCTAATGCCGTTCGCAATTTAACAAGTTTTGCATAACTCATTCGCACACGCAGTACTGCTGGCCGTCGGTAACGACATCCTGTCGAGTAGCCAATTAATGTTTATTCTGGCTACGAGTCATCTCTGCAATGTAATCGCGACGCCATTTTTATCGGCGTTACGTTTCACGGTGTACTTTGGAGAGGGGGCAATGGGAATCTGTTCGTTAAACCGCGACATCCTCCAAGCCCGCTTTCGTAATCCTCGCATTTCGAGGAGGTGCGCATGTGCGCCTCGTCGGCGCGCTTCAAAGGACGTCGCCGGCGTCGTTTTCAGGGACGCGGGGGGAAGGTAGGTCTGCGACGACGGCTGCGCCTCTGTCGCAATCGTCACCAAGTGCCCGAGGGAAAGGGTGTAGAGAGGGAGGAGGCTGTCTCTGGCACGAGAAAGGTCGCGCGCCTTTCTTGCGCGGTGGTCTGGGCGCCGCGCAGACCACCAGAGGGTGTTGGCTCTGTTCGGCGGCGGTGTGCATTGCGCAATCCCTTCAGACCTGCGTGTTTTCAGACGACGCGTTGAGGCGCCCTGCCGACGCATGAATGCGTTTCATGGTTGCGTTTTAGAATGCGCCTTATGGTGGCGTTCCCTGTTGGAACTCTGAACTGTGGGGTTTAACGCCCAGAGGCGACGCAAGGGCTATGAGTGACGTCGTATAGTGGAAGGCTCCGCATTAATTGTTTAGCCACTTGAATCTTTAAGCTGCGCTGGCATCGCGCAGCACACAGGCGCCTCTTCGAAACGCGGCCGGGACCGAGCCCGAATCCTCGGCTTCATTACAGTACAATACAGTTCAATACAGTACAATACGATACAGCACGATACGATACAGTACAATACAATACAATACAATACAATTCCCATAAATAATGTAGAGTGAGGTATGGGCGTGTTTGAGGAAAAACCTGCGGAGCTTGACTTGTCCTAAAAAAGTGTCAGGGTTTTAACTTGGTTAAACCGATTACAGTGCGAAAGCAAGGGCTTTTCGTCCTACTTATGCTCGTCTTCAGCTTTGTCACCGTCAACGCTAATTAATTTACCCAATGCATGTGGGCGGCCTTGTGCTCCTGTGCCACGTTTCGGCAGCAATGTTTTCACGGCCAATGAGTGTTGCTCTAGTGCCTTGTTTCTGCCACAGCCTTGTCCACGCCAACGCATGCAGCGCACATCTCTCTCACTACCGCCACATAGCTCACAGCGCGATTGTTAGTTTCATAGCAGTATTAGTGGACGAAGAAGGACGATTTAACACGACGCATGTTCGGCTGATGGCTTAGTAAAAATGTCTTGGTACACTAGGCATTTTTACTATAGACCACCGATACATTTTTGCTACGTCATCGCCGGAGCCGAACAAAGGAACATTGAGCAGAGCGACTGTTCATCTAAAGGCTTTGCATGGCCGGAGCGAGTTTGCACCGGAGTTGCAACCGCTCTTAGTGCTGTGATTTTCATTGCCATTTTTCTAGGGAATTGTTGCTTAGGTGCGGGATATTATATTGTAGTAATGTGCCCTGTGTGCTGCGTTCTGGGGTCGTTCTGTGGTATTCTGCGCTGCGCTCTATGGTCGCGCTCTCTGTCTTGTCCGTTCTGTCCCTACGTTTTGTGCCAAGATGGAGAATGTTTCTTTTTTTCTTTTTGAAAGAAGAAGGCGTAGTAAATATTGCACTTCTCGGTGGACATGTCAACCGTGCCGTGAGGGAAGGCACGATGGTTCTCCGGTTTTATTCTCATTTTATACTTCCGGGCATGCGTCATGGGTCTGTCTTTAATGTACTGCTGTAAAATACCTCTTTATGCTTTATTTGCACATACTGTAAGATGCGTGGCTACATTAAGGTTCACTGGTATCGAGGTGACACCGAAACATTGCGATAATTTTACATTTTTGTTGAGGTCAAATGTTCTTCAGTGTGCTTAATCTCCTGTTTTTTTGTAAAGTTGTTTAATGTTACATATAAACATTAGAATAACCTTCTCCGAACATTAATGAAACATGTATAAAACATAAATGTAACTTAAATGTAACATTCTCAAAAATGCTGAAGTAACCCTGCAGAAGCCCGCTAGTTGTGACGGCACACAACTTGCAACGCTTCGCAAGAACCACCAATGAGGGCGACACTTGAGGTCTACGGTACAGCACAGCATGCAACTCGTATTTACTCACCTCCGAACGGATATCATGTTGTTGTGACTGAGAGAAGAATGAAAAAGAAATTGCACGGGCCTGCTACTGGCTCTAGCCAAGCCACCACCGCTGCCACGTGCAGATAGAGGAGAGTTAAAAGATCCGGATATCATGTAGTCAAGCTTATATACCCATTACTGAGGGATGTCCTGTGAGTCACAGTGGCGAATGGGTTATAACCAAAGTTTTGTGACAAAATAATGTAGCTGTCCATGCGATTTGTGGCGAGCGCTACCTGAGAGGTGTTGTTGCAGAGTACTCCTGGTTGAAAAACGTCTTTCCTGTAGAAACAGTGGCAAAAGTTGTGGAAATCAGTGCTCGAAATATATTTGTGATATCTTATAGGTGTGGCTCTAACGTTATAATAACGTTTAGAAAACTATATTGAAACAGTGTTTATTTAGAGCGTTGAAATAGCGTCTTCTATAATGATTTCTAATTGCAAAGTTATTGTGTTCCGATTTCTCTATTTTTGTGCAAAGTGTTAACAATAACATGTGTTTTTCTTTTTGAACTTGTCACATGCTTCATGCGCATTTTTGTACGGTGATGATTGTTATATCCAGTTGTATGTGTACTGTCTACATGTATTCTGTATCCGCTGCTGTTGCGCCCAGTGGGGCCACGGCCTCGCCAGGAGACTAATTACCTCCTTTTGTCCTGCCCCACGGGCAGTACCATGTATTGCCCACCCAATATATATATATTGGGTGGGCAACGTTAAAATTAACATTAACGTTAAAAATTAACATGTTATAAAGTTATATATATATATATATATATATATATATATATATATATATATATATAACTTTATAACATGTTAATTTTTAACGTTAATGTGATGTTCTTGTAGAAAATGTAACATTCCTGCAACTCGCATACCAATTTTATAACATTATTCTAGTGTTCGGTGCTACCTGGGTATACTCTTCGAAAGGCGTGCGGGAGTTTAGAGTACAGGCGAGAAGGGTAACAGGTAAATCCTGTCGTGACGCATGAAAGACGTATCGTCATACTTCCACAAATATCGCCATGACGAACACATCGGAAGGTTAGCCGATGATATGGCGTCGCTAACAGTCCCGTCCAAGAACGCGTACGCATCAGTGTTCAAAAAGCTCTTGCCGGAGGGTTCTCGGGTTATCCGGCTTCGTTAAATTTCAAATATTCATTCAAACAAACAAATAAATAAAACAGCTGCAGCGGGCGGATATGTCGCCTGGAAAAGAAATTACCGAGGGCACTTCGGAAATTCTAACGTGTGCTTGGCGAAAGCCTTGTGGTCAACCCACTGCCGCTTCCCCGAACCGCTTGGCACGGAATCACTGGGCCGCTTCGGAGCCATGCGTCTCACTGACTCGACTGCAGCGAGACGCCTGGCGAAGGAGCCGCCGCGGTGCAGTTGCCACCGCCGACGCGCGCGCGCTCGGTCTACCGCTACTGTGTGACGTCACGGTTGCTATGCACAGCTTTGCTAGGGGGGGAGGTTGCACCGCTGTGCGGAGGAGAGGCCACAGTTGGCACGATTCCAGCGCACGGGCGGACACCGCGAGCATGGACTCATGCCATTAAAGGCTTTCGCCTTAAAATCACCATGGATGCCTATATGTTAGGGACTTGCGGGAGTGTGACGAATGTCAGGTGCACAAATCCTGAACTCAGAAACATAATAATGGGAGAAAAATGTCGGTTCCGGCCACAAAGGGAACCTGCTCATTTTCTTCTTGAACATGGAACCGCCACCGCTTGCCTATAGAGCAGTCACCTCATTACGAACTGGGCTTTTTGGGAGCATAACGGTCGACAGCACAAGTCTAAAACTAGTGGTACCGATTTACAAGGGCAGGGAACATGGATATACAAGAATGAAGGAATAAGCCACAAGCTCCACTTTTTTATTTCGTGACCGAAAGTGTTGTGCTGCTTCTTAGAACCGGCCAGAAAGCAGGTGGTGGAAATGTGAGTCTTGAAAGATCCCCTCTATAGGATCGCATTCAGGGCCGCGTGACAGTGACCTTAGCGCTCGAGGGCTAGGACAACATAACGGTGCTATTCCATTTCAGTTCACTTCATTCGCCAGCTGTCATTAGAAACTGCCACTTGCTGCGAGGGACGACAAGGATTGAATATAATCGGAACACAGGGGAGGGGGAATGGTGTTATACAGGGTGTTTCATGCTATTTAATACATTGTTCTCTTTTATAAAAATGATGTAATCGCTGCAGAGAGCCGCTTTTAAGTTTGTTTTTCCTGCCAAGTGAATATCTCGTTCAAGCACACCGTTTGTTTCGATTGTTATCTAACAAGTGATTAACTTTTGTAATTATATTGCCACGTATCATTGTACTGTTTGTTCATTCACGCTCAAGCCTGCAGGAAAGGGTTGTTATCACTTTTGTTCGTGACGCGAGAAGCGACCAGACTAATCTCGATTGATCGCAGCCATGAAAGGCTGCATCTAGGTTTTTCTAGATTACTGTAGATGATCTTGTCCTGTTATCTGGAAGTTTCCTTGCCGCCTTTAAATTGAACGATGCCGCGAGCGGCGGACATTCGTAGTTCGACGACCGACGAGCACGTTTGTTGCTTACGCCGCCGCCGAGTGATTTAGTTATTATGCGGGCGCAAGTCAGCCCAAATAAAGAGCTTCGTTTCCAAGACTGGCTGGTGTCTTCCTGACCGCTGGACTGCCGTCACTACAACGTGACAATATGTTTCGAACGGTAAAATGAATCATCCCATATTATACCTATCCAGATCACACCCGTGCTGGATCTGGATCCGTTGCCTCCCGTTGGCGGCAACGCATATAGGAACGGCGGGAATAGCGCAAATGGTTTATAATCATCATGATCACCATCAGCCTGACTACACCCACTGCAGGGCAAAGGCCTCTCCCATGTCTCTCGAATTAACCCTGTCCTTTGCCAGTTGCGGCCACTATATCCCCGCAAACTTCTTAGCCCACCTAACTTTCTGCCGCTCCCTGTTACGTTTGCCTTCTCTTGGAATCCACTCCGTTACCCTTAAAGGGACCATGAAAAGAATTAAAAGCCGCTTGCAAATGTTAGAAGTGATGCTCAGAAGCATTGACACCAAGTATGAGTCTTCGGAACTCAGCCGGCAATTTATTATGAATTTTTAAAAACCGTGTTTTTCAAAATTCGCGGGCCGCTTGGTGTCTTCGTAGGGAGCAATTCTGAAACCAAAACCGGGAAGATAGACGTCACTAGTCCCATGACGTCGGCAGGCCACCACACGCTGTCATTCGCTAGAGCCGCCGCAGCTTCGACGTCACGGGCACACTTCCGGTAGCGGTGAAAATCGTCTGCTCGAGCTGCCGCGCGACCCCCTGGGGCAAGCGCGAGCGAGGGCATTGCCTTCGCGCATATGGTTTTAATTTACCTCTGCCGCCTCTTTCTGTCGCGAGTTCGGGAGCCACTAGCAGTGCCTTTTTCGACCGCCCAAGATGAATACGCCTTGCTGTGTCGTCGGCTGCAATCCAGTGACTGGCGAGGTGTTGAACTCAGGCATGTTACTCCTACAGACGTGCGTGAGCGAGCAGCCTGGATGGAGCGCATCGGACTGCCAGCGTCGCACGCACGCCGAAGACTCCGCGTTTGCGGTCGACACTTCGCACCTGACGCTTACTACTATAACCCAGCGCTCGTTCGATAGTCAGGCATGAATGTCAAGCAGCTGAAGCTTCGACCGAAGTCGCTGCCGACACTGTTTCTTCCCGCCGGGAAGATGAGTTTCCAGCTTACAGCGATCGGTATGGACGTTTGATCCGCGATGGAAGACAATTTTATCTACGAGAACTTAAAAAAAGGTGCCGCATTTACTTAGGGCACAGGACGAATTCGAAGCGTTAGCTGTCGCGGAGGGCCTTGGCCTGACGGCTACGTACTGCTGCTGTTCACATTCGGCTGCTGCTTCGGCATGCAGACTCGGTCCCGACCTTCTTTCACTCTCCCGTCCGTTTTACGACCGTAATACCGTATGTTCCTTGTGTTCTAAGTCGGGCGGCGCGATTTTGCGATCCCGCAGCCGGGTGTCCAACATCATTCTAGAGCTAGGCTCAGTATATGCACGGTGTTTCACACCAATACTTGGCAGCATCGGTGTGACGGCCGAACCAGCGCACAAAAAAATAAAACACTGTGTGAGCCGGGAACAGGTCCGGGTCCATTCTGCCAACTAGCAAAGAAACCCGACGCGCGCCGCAATCCAAGAAAGCGCCGAGACCGGAGAGACGCTGCCGACGCACGCTGCTCCTCGGGAGTGCGACAACCGGAAGTTGTAAACCGAACGTCAGCTAATGACGTTTTCATGGGCGGAGCCCAGTCCCGGAGCTGTTTTCTTTATTTTTTTATGGTGCCCCGCGCGTACGAGTTGAGGGGGGAGAGGAGGAGGGTGATTTTTAATCGCCTATAACTTCGTTGTTATTGATGCTAGCTCAAAAATTCTTGCGCTGGAGTGACGAGTGATGGATTGCCTATCTTTACATAATCTCAATAAATTTGTTTCATAGTCCCTTTAAGGACCAGCGGTTATCTTGCCTTCGCATTACGTGCCCTGCCCGAGCCCATTTCTTCCTCTTGATTTCTACTAGGATGTCATTAACCCGCATTTGTTCCCTCACCCACTCCGCCCTCTTCCGTTCTCTTAACGTTACACCTATCATTTTTCTTTCCATAGCTCGCTGCTTTGTAATTAAGTTTAACCCTTTTCGTGAGCCTCCACGTTTCTGCCCGCATAGGTGAGTACCGGTAAGGTACAGCTGTTGTACACTTTTCTCTTGAGGGATATTGGTTTATAATATATTCCTGGAAATTTTCCTCGTCGAACGAATGCGGGTGTCTGATCAGGAGATCCTCTTGACGACGCCCATGAATAGCAGCAGCGACAGCTCCCGGTGCAGCACGAAGAATATGAATGGCCGGTTGACCACGAACGGGATGGTAGTGCGCACCGTACTGGCCCTGCGCACGCGCCGCGCGGCGCCCTTCTGCCTGGCGCCGTCCTTCTTGAGGCAGCTGCTCTTGGGCTGCGCGTCGGTGGCCGGAGGGGAGGCGCTGCCGCTGCCCCGCCGACGGGCGTCCGCCGTGCCTCCCCCGGCCCCCGACAGGGACACGTTGCTGCCGCGCCGCTCGCTGCTGCCCCGCCGCTCGCTGCTCATGTCCTCCACGCTCGCCGTGCTGCTGCGCCGGCGAGCCGGGCCGGACCCTGCGTCGTCCATGAACACCCGCGAGGAGACGTCGTCAGTCTAAACTTACATGGTCTCAATGGTTCAACGAGGGCCTTGAATCTGACAGCCTTGATGCCATAGGTAGCATCAGCATCATCATTAGCCCGACTACACCCACTGCAGGGCAAAGGCCTCTCCCATGTCTCTCCCATTAACCCTGTCCTTTGTCAGTTGCGGCCACCGTATCCCCGCAAACCTCTTAATCTCATCCGCCCACCTAACTTTCTGCCGAGGGCCGCCGCGGTGGCTCAGTGGTTATGGTGCTCGGCTGCTGACCCGAAAGACGCGGGTTCGATCCCGGCCGCTGCGGTTGAATTTCTTTGGAGGAGAAATTCTAGAGGCCCGTGTACTGTGCGATGTCAGTGCACGTTAAAGAGCCACAGGTGGTCGAAATTTCCGAAGCCCTTCACTACGGCGTCTCTCATAGCCTGAGTCGCTTTGGGACGGTAAACCCCAATAAACCAAACCAAACCTAACTTTCTGCCGCCCCCTGATACGCTAGCCTTCTCTTGGAATCCACTCCGTTGCCCTTAGGGACCAACGGTTATCTCGCCTTCGCATTACATGCCCTGCCCAAGCCCATTTCTTTAACTTGATTTCAACTAGGATGTCATTAATCCGCGTTTGTCCCCTCACCCACTCCGCCCTCTTCCGATCTCTTAACGTTACACCCATCATTTTTCTTTCCATGGCTCGCTCCGTTGTCCTCAACTTAAAGGGCCACTGCCCAGGGTCCGGACATTTTTGAAAAACAAGCCCACTGCATAGATGAGGCATCGAAGATAACCTCCGCAAAATACTAGAGACATGCGCGCCCCGAAAAGCTGCGAAAATTCAAATCAAAGCCCGCTCGTTCTTTCCTTCAACAAAAACGGGCCCGGCCCACTACTCTGAACCCCGTTGACGTCATGGGGGGTTACTTTCGCTAAAGGCACTCCATTGGTGGATCGTTCTGACTGACGGGAGAAGGTTGAGCGTAGCCTTGGCGTCGCGTCGTCTGCACAACGCTTTCCGCAGCGCCTTCTGTTCTGGCTCATGCCTACAAACCCGCATGAAGGAACAAAAAAAAAAAAAAACTGCGGAGGGAGCGTGCGGCGAGAGCCTTGAACCCTTGCCATAAAAAGTAAAAAATAGTAAAACTGAGGGAGTTGGTTCGCCCCCCCCCCCCCTCCCCCCCGCCGTGATCACCTCACGAGACGCTCTGCGTACGCGCTCCCGTCTCAGATTTTTTTCTTCTATGCAAGCCCCCCAAAACAAGGTTTTAATTACTAGTGTAGCAGAGCCTTTCCCTCGCTGGCCCACTTGACCGCTCCGCACACACACCGCTTATCTTTCGTGCATCTTGCGTACGCCTTGACTCCAATGAATGACATATGCTTTGGAGCGGAGAAAAGACACAAACACACAGAACACAAACACGCATGGAGAAAAGCAAACGGGCGGTTGCCGGGTACGCGCTTCGCCGTGTGTTTCGAACACAACCGACTTCCGCCCCTCCGCTCGTGAAACGGTGGGGAGGCCTAAAAGAAAATGAAAAGGTGGCTCGTTAACTGGGAATGACAAACAGATGTATGAAAGGATGCGCTCGCTAACAAGTCTAGGTGGTCGAGCCGATCGCGCCTCTCGATCGTTCAGTGTGCGGAGAAAATGCAAAAACCAAGAAAAGAATTCTATTGAAGGCGGGGCCATGACGTCGCCCTGTGACGCACTCCACAGACACCACGCCTCCGGCTTACACCGGAGAAGGAAGGGGTGATTTTGCCTTGCCGAGCCTACTCGACGAGGAGCGGGAGAGAAAAATTTCGAGGAGGGAATGGAAGGAGAGGAGGCTCGCTCAAAGTGAGGTAGAGAGTGTTTGGGACCATGGGGTGGGCAGGGGCCCTTTAAGCTGAACCCTCTTTGTTAGCCTCCACGTTTCTGCCCCATATGTGAGTACCCCATAGGTCGAATAACAGAACTCTATGAACTACATGGTCTTAATAGCTTTAACGAGAGCCTCTACCCTGGCAGACGATGCCTCATACGCAGCATCAGAGGGTTCTCGCTCAGCTTCCGCCCTCACCGTTCGTCCACGTTCCTACGTGGCACTCGCGGTAATACAGGACGTACTACGTCCGCCGTTATGGACGAGCTGGTGAACGCTGTCAAGATTAGATTACACTACACATAAATAGCCCCGAAAGGAGGAGAATGGATAGCCGTCGCCGTAGCTCAGTTGGTGGAGCACGCACTAATCTCCCATTGATGAAAAACTACAAATGAAAAAAAAATACGTCTCCTATCCTCCTTGGCTTTGGTGGCTGTTGGCTCCCGTCATGTACAGCCTTTGCCAAAAGTAACCAGGCTGCATTTTTTGCTTCTCATTCGTATAATAGAGCGCTCGGGGCTTCCCCAGAGGTCAAAAAGTTCTTTTAAGGTGAGGACAGGTGTCCTCCTTACCATACAGAGATTTGGAGCATGATGGCTGGCATAATAGCTTTAAAATACGACCGAGAAGCAAACTGTGTAGCCTGGTCACTTTTGACAAAGGCTGTACATGGTTTAACTACGTCCCCTGGCGAACAAGGTCCTCACCCACTTGCCTACAATTAGATCCGTCCTGTGTTGGCTGCGGCTGTACCCTACCACTGGAAATTTCCTAATCTCATCTGCCCACCTGACTCAGTGCCGCTACCCTGCTAAGTATTTGCGTTTCCTTGAAATCCACTCCGTTACCCCTAATGACCCGTTTCTCCTTGATTTCACGGCGTATCGTACCTCTTTTATAAGCGGCTTCGCTCATTCAAATATTCGGCAATGGTGATCGCCTGGATGGAGAGGACTAAAGAGACGACATATGAAGTCACCTGACTGGGGCTCTGAATACCTCACGCTGAAACAAGTCGAGCACTTTCCCAGTGCTGTATTTTCTCATAGGTCGCGTGGCCCATTTAAATAGGTCTTGAGACCCACTTAAGTGCGTCACCAGGTCACTCACGTGACGATGACGTCGTTTCGCGCGAGCGACGGGATCCCTGCACATCAGGCCTGTATAGCAGGCCGATGCTGTAAAATTTTTGTGTGGCTATGATGAAGGGGAGGTGACGGGTTTCAAGATAGGGCGATGTGAGAGAGAGAGAAAGAGAGTTAACCTGGCAGCGGGCTCATCTCGTCCTCCACCGACCGGCTGGTGATGTCGGGGGGCGTGGCGTCGCCCGTCGTGCAGAAGGAGTAGCGGCGCGGCTTGGACGGGTCGTTCACCATGTCCGCCACGGCGTGGTGGATCCACTCGGTCGTGTACATCTTCACCCCTTCGCCGAACATGCCCGACAGGTTGGCGCGCTGCGAAGGTGTTGTTGCAGTGATGAGCGATAACATTTGACAGTGTTGAGTTCGGCAGCGGAGCCTAGAATTCCGACAGTTACGGACAGCGTTGCCGAGTGGCGCTAACACTGTAGAACAACGACGACGAGACGCCATCTTTAGCATACTGGCGTAAGCAGCTTTAGACGGCGCGTTTCGCTAATTTAATTAAACCTAAAGTTAATAGGATAGGATAGGAAAACTTTTAGTGTCCAACAGACAGAGGGTAGCTAGAGGGCTACCCACGGCCGAAAGGTCTTGACTCTCGGCGGCGGCTTCGGCCAGTCGGACGAGTTGTAACTGAATCGCCGGGTCGGAGCTCAGTAGTAAGGTCTCCCATTGATCTTTCGTGTTTATACCTCGTCCCTCCCGGGGAGCATGAGGACATTCCCATTGTATGTGGTCGAAGGTGGCCCTAAGTTCGCAGTTTGTGCATTTGTCTGAAAATTGCCCTGGGTACATAAGACTCCAGAGGGCCGGGTTTGGAAAGGTGTAAGTTTGTAACCGGCCCCAGTTGATGGCTTGGTATCTGGACAAGGATCTCTCCGCTGGAGGAAGTCTAGCTCGTTGCAAATGATAGTGCTGTGTAATTTATCTATCTGGGCGTTCACATGAGCCCGAATAAAGTCGGGTTAAGTAGGCTGTCGGGCCGAGAACCGGTAGTCGGGCTCATGTATACGCTAGGGGGTCGAGCTAAGGGACCGTCGAGCTGCTGCCGGCGTCGAAGAGAGCGCTCACGTGTACGGGCGAACCAACCGACCGGAAAGAGCAGTAGGTGGGAAAGGGAACTTTTCGTCTGGGCGTTCCTGCTCCTCTAGCATGCGTGTGGTTTGCTTGCTCGACGCTAGGGGTAGCTACGATCTCTGCCTGACAGAAAACCGGTTCATGTAAACGCGATGGGGTCGGGCTGGTCAGCCCGACATCTGGCGCAGCCCGACCCGACCCGCAACGTCGGGCTGCATGTAAACAAGGCTTATGTCACCATGCGATCCCTTCTCTAAAGACCACCTCGCTCGGGTCCGCCCCGAAGGAAAAGCCTAGTTGCGAAGGTGGCGAAAAAACCATTTGGCCCTGTAATCACAGAGGCTCAATGCGCACGGTTTTTCTGTTTCGCTCGGTGCATTACATTGTTCGGTGCATTACATTGTTCGGTGCATTTTCGTGCGCTCCACTTGTTGGGGGGTGCAAAGAAAACGCGCATATCAAGCCGCTTCTTTCTTTCTTTCTTTCTTCCTTTCTTTCTTTCTTTCTTTCTTTCTTTCTTTCTTTCTTTCTTTCTTTCTTTCTTTTTACAGTGGTAATTATTCTCCTTTTACGCATTCCTCACCCCTGGCCATACCCATCTTCTTCTTTTCACGGTATCCTGCCTCCGGAAGGTTCCGGTGGTAACCTCCCTTCGGTTACGCACTCTTCTGCTCTCGTCATTCCCTCCTCCCACCACGGTAACCATCCTTTCTTTCTTTCTTTCTTTCTTTCTTTCTTTCTTTCTTTCTTTCTTTCTTTCTTTCTTTCTTTCTTTCTTTCTTTCTTTCTTTCTTCCTTTCTTCTACCAGCCTTATAACTTTTTCTGTATCGCTGAAATAAGCCTGGGCAGTTCGATTGCTGCTCGCTTTCGCATCGCAATGGTATAAAAATGGCATCCAGTTAATTAGTAGCTTGATTCGACTCAGATAACTGCGAGAATAAACCGCTAGGATCTTAGCTAGTTGGCTACAGCTTTCAATTTTTCGGACTAGTTTAGCTTGGGAGGTTCGGACACTGGCCGTAAAGAGAAGAACACGAGATACACAGCGGGACACAGTTTTGCCCAAATACATTCCGCTGAATACATTTTCGCCGTGGCCAGATTTCGTTCGAAAATATCCTAGAGGAGAGGCTTTTGTCTCAAAGTGTCGGAGCCTGTAAACCAAAAAAAAAAATGGGAAAATGGAACTAATTGGACCACTTATTCCTTGCGACGAACGGTTACTCCGTGGGGTGTGGCTAATGAGCCTTTAGCAGCTAGCCTCTAAGGGCGTATGATGGTTGCTATTCGGAGGCCCATGTGATTGTGGCAGTGCAGTTTCTCCCAAAAGGAGTAACCGGTATATTCTTTAGTCCTTTCTGGCTTCGTGTGCACGACATTTTACGACGGAATCTGGCGATCACCAGGAGGATCTGCGGAACTTCTTTTTGATGAAATTGTGTTTAACAGAGCGTTCAGTGTTCCTTTTTTTTCTTTTTTTGCCGTCCGTGTCCGACCGTTCAGTCGCACCCGAAGTGATGCGCAACCGCCAAGCAGCCATCGCTGCCAACTGCGGAGCGCCAGCGGGACTGCAGGTCCGATCGATTTCCGGTCGCGTGTGGCAAGCGGCGTTTGGACGGGGAATGCCAGGCTGCAGGCCGCAAGACCCGCGTGCCTGTTCCGTCGTCGTACACGTGTCGTCACCGAGGGAAGCGCATCAACGGCCGTAACGGCGCCGACGTATAACCTTGTTCCCACTATACGTATATGGATACGGCATCCTTGTAGAGAAGCCCGTCGTGCCACTATGGGACGACATCAAATCTGCGCTCTGTGGTCTTCACGACGAACGGTCCTTCTAACCTTTCCGTGAAAACCTTGTGTCTGCGTGTGCTCTGCGCGTGCACTTTGTGCGAGTGCGTAGAGCTTCGTGTTTTCAAGTATAGGTGAGGGGGAAATTTTCTTCCTGAGGGATTTTAGGGATTTTTTTTCGTGAAAAAAGAAACGGCATCCGAGAGCCTTTTTTTATTTTCTCGCTGAAAGAATGTGAGGAAGCGCATTGTGCTAATAGGACAGCAATGCCCCACTTCTCGAGCGCACGGACGCACGCACGGACGCACGCACGCACGCACGCACGCACGCACGCACGCACGCACGCACGCACGCACACACACACACACACACGCGCGCGCGCGCGCGCGCGCGCGCACGCACGCACGCACGCACGCACGCACGCACGCACGCACGCACGCACGCACGCACTCTCTCTCTCTGAAGAGTTACCGTTAAAAATTATAGTCCTACTGCCTTGTACAAAATCTGATTGAGCAATGATGTGGACCGAAATCAGATTACTGGCTGGCGCTAACCGGTGGCTGGACGCAGGCCTGCGTATCCTGTTGGAGTTCCTATAGTTGCGTAACTGCTGCCGAATGTTGCGTGCTGTAGTGAATGTGGAGGCCCGTGAATTGGGATAATTACTTCATCATAGCAGTCCTAATGTCCGCATTCGAATTACCAGGCTGTTTCCTGTGTGGTAGGGAGGAGTATGCAAGTCAGTAATCCCCAGATTAGCGCTATGATCGGATTAAAACATGCTCCTGGTTCAGAGCTTCTGCTGGCCACGTACGCTCGTCAATTTGAGTTCAGGCACGGCGACCTTTGAAACGTGTGTGAAAAGTGCTGCGGCAGCAGTTGCTCATTGCAGGCACTGATGTACAGCTTTCTCGTGTAATGTATTCAGAGTGAAGTTTATTGCGCTCAGAGTAGAGTGAAATAAAAGGGAGTGAAGTGAACAGTATCTTTGTATGGCTAATGCATAGTTTTAGTTCATCACAACGCTTAAAGCAAGCCTGCTTTAAGAGGTGGAATGACAACAGGCGTCGTATTACTGATTGTATTGCAGTTTTTTTCGTGCCTCACGTGACTTGAACTCATACATGTATGTCACAACTATCGTTTGGCTGATTGAACCGAAACCAAAACACAATCAGCAAGAAATTCAATTATAAATTATTTAGTAGGGGTCGTGGGCGAATGCCATATGGTGATTCATGTATACTAACTTGTAACGACGCGCTATTTGGAACCAGAAATGATGCAAGCAAAAATTGGTGTCTATGCACCAATAAGGAAATGCGCTTGGCTTTAAAACGGAAATTACAATTTTAATTAATGTTAGCTAAATTACCTTGGGCGTAATTTAAAGATGCTGAGTTGCGCCACACGATTTTCGCCCGTCTTCGGCGCACTCCTTTGCTTTAAGCCTTGGCTCAAGTTACGTGAAACATCCTAGTTATATGCGGCCATCGCCCACCGCGGTGGCTCAGTGGTTATGGTGCTCGGCTGCTGACCCGAAAGACGCGGGTTCGATTCCGGCCGCGGCGGCTGAATTTAGATGGAGGCTAAATTCTAGAGGCCCGTGTGCTGTGCGATGTCAGTGCACGTTAAAGAACCCCAGGTGGTCGAAATTTCCGGAGCCCTCCACTACGGCGTCCCTCATAGCCTGAGTCGCTTCGGGACGTTAAACCCCAATAAACCATCCGCGTCCATCTTGCCCATACATTACTCTTAATACCTCGCATCCCTTGGCATTTTCTTTTCCTGGTTAGCTAAATTTCTTTTCCCCTCTGTCCCCCGAGAAGTGGCAACGCAGATGGTTTACCGTGAAGTTTGCAACTTGAAGAAAAGTGCCAGTCTACAAGAGTGTTTTGTATTTTAAAATCTCAAGACAATTTTCCTCTTTAATCCGAGCGCCCTAACCAATGATGGCGCAGTGAAGAAGAGAGTCGCTGTGTAAAACAGGGCGCGCACCTCGCTGAAGAGGTCGTTGAGGCCCATGTAGTAGAGTATGGACTCTAGGCGCATGCCCATGTCCAGCTTGAGCCTCGGCAGGCACAGCTCCACGTCCGGCGTGCGGGTCATGCGCTTGGGGAGGTCCAGCAGCGACTTGAGGTGGTGGCGTTCCTCGAGCACGTGGAAGTCGTGCCGCTGGTGGGGCATCACGATCACCAGCGACGTCTTGTCACCCTGCATGCGCCACGTGAGGGCATTCGTGTGCGCATGCGCCGACCCATTCAGCCGCCATCTCTGTACTAAGGTCAGCGACGAAAGAGCGAGACAAAGGGGCAGCAGTAGTGCCGATTCCCCATGCCCGACATTCTGGGAGAACAATTTTAAAAATTGTAAAGCACTGTTATGGAAATATTGAAGGTCCGTTCTTCTTGTATGTAGCAGAATGTTCCCTTTAAAGCGTTTCCATCGATCGCATCGAACAGGCAAGACGGCCATAGAAAACCAATGGGGAACCCTTTGGACGATAGCAGAAATAGTTAAAAGAAAAAAATTACAAGGCTGCCGTTGGGTGATCTGTGGATATATTGATTGTTATAGAGAAATCTCACATTACTTGAAAAAATTGCGTTCATAAACGGTTTCCCGCCCAAAAATGCTTTTGTCCAGAATTGTTGGGTATGTCCCCTGCACTGACCCGCCGCGGTGGCTCAGTGGTTAGGTGCTCAGCTACCGAGCCGGAGTACCCGGGTTCGAACCCGACCGCAGCGGCCGCGTTTCGATGTAGGCGGAACGCAAAAGGCGCCCGTGTGCTGTGCGATGTCAGTGCACGTTAAAGACCTCCAGGTGGTCGAAATTATTCCGGAGACCTCCACTACGGCACCTCTTTCTCTCTTTCTTCTTTCACTCCCACCAATTCCTCTCTTCTCTTACGGCGCGTGTCAGGTGTCTACCGAGGAGTGATACAATTACTGCGCCATTTGCTTTTCACAAAAACCAATTTTCAATTTCCCCTGCGCTGTCTGAGAACCATTCGTTCAGTTTGTTGTCGGGAACCACGCGGTATTCCGTTTGGCGCTTGAAGAATGTTGGACAAGAAGCAGATCCTGCGATGTCGTTCGCATCCTCCTCTCTTCGCGCTGTTTCGTCGCACGCTCAGTGCCTCGTTCTATTGTCTTCTCGCGCTGTTAGTGCAGCGATGGAAGGGCAGCTCGACAGGTCGGGGCAGTAAGGAGTGGACAAGGACGCGACGACTAGAGATTGCAAAGACAAAAGAGAAGCAGCTACAAACAGGACGACGCAGCATCTGTTTCTTGTTTTCCTGTATATCTTTGCGCCCTCTGAAGGTTCATAACTGCATCCTTTGTGTCAGCTCGTTCAGCTCAAGAGCCGCACAGATAAGCGACGTAGCGCAAGAACAGTATACAAACAGGGCAATGTGCCGGCGATGCTCTCTTCCTTGAGAAAAGAATACGTAGCGCTCACAAACGGAAGACGAGACATGAACAAGCGGCAACTTTCAACTGGCGTTTTTATTGCATGGTATGACGTGTGCAAAACAGAAGAAAAGTCTGCAGACTTGAAACTTTTAAGGACTCCAGGAAGAATGAGAAAATAAAGAAAACATCTGAAAATCATACTTGTATATGTAGTATACATATGATCCTGATAATGCAATAAAATGTCAGTTGAAAGTTGCCTCATATCTTGTCTCGTCTTCGTTTGAGCGCTGCTTTGTTTTGAAGTATCAATCGCCGACTTGCCCAAACGTATTCCCTTCTGCTGTTCTCGTTTCCCTGCGCGCGCACTTTACTTGAGGACCCACACATGTATAGCTGAGCATCGTGCATACCTTGTGCCTGACCTCTACGGCGGTGAAGCAGAGGTTTCGGTCGACGATGTAGCCGTACTCGTCGATGCGCGCCACCATCTCGACCTCGACCTCGCTCGCCTCCTCGTCGTCGTTGCTCGCGTGGAACTCGTGGCGGCGCAGCTCGGTCTCGTAGAAGGGGTCCGTCCACATGGCCCGGAACTGGACGCCGTTGACGATGCAGAGCCGCGTGGCCGAGGTCACCGAGCCCGGCGTGAGGATCTCCTTGACCTGGTGGTCGGTGTGCTCGCGCACCCAGCTGTTGATCTGGCGGCGCACCATCTCCGAGTCCTCGACGAAGTCCACCTCGTGCACCGTGCCGCCGTACACGCGCCGAACCGTGGCCCAGTACTCGTCCGTGGGCCGGAACCCCTGGCGCACGAAGGCGCCCGTCGCCAGCCGGAGCTCGGCCTGCGTCGTCGCCCCTTCTTCTGCTTAACCCTTATTCTATCTCCATTTAGTACCATGCAGGGCCCAGCCAGTGCCGCTAAGCCTATCGCTCCGCCAGAGTCGGGCTCTGGCGAGCACTGGGCTCCGCCCATTTGTATGTACAGTGCCATCGCGGCAATATTGGTTGAAATTGGGCGAGAGCAGATTTGATAAAGCTCCGCCCAATTATCGAAGGTGTTCAAAACCGCTGCGAACAAAGACCAGGCAGGAGCGCGCCGAGTCCCAGTCTCGGCCGCTTTTCTACGGCCCTTCTTTAAAACAGTCTTTTTTAAAAAGCCTTTTTTTTTTAACCGCCCTTTTCTCTAAGTTCTTGTATTCGGTCCCGTCATCAATAAATAAGTCTTGTCTATCAAGAAGTTTGGAGTGGCTGCCCCAACCGGCAACGTGTCGCCGGACGAGCGGACGAAGACGCGAAGCGCTTCGTGCCATTGTCATTCGTCGCATGGTAGTGCTTCAAGTTAACTATGACGTCACTGCCGGGCGATATCAGCTTGCGTTGTACTGTACTTGCGTTGTACTGCGATATACATTCGCGTCGAGTCAACAGACATGCTGCACAGCTGGCCACTGCTTGCAGCACAGTTTAGACTTGAGTTCTTTCCGTGCAGTCGGCATGCTGTGTAGTTTGCTGCATGTTTGCTTGCGTTATATATAGGTGATCATCTTTGGCTCCTTCTGACACTGCCGCCGCGGTGGCTCAGTGGTTATGGTGCTCGGCTGCTGACCCGAAAGACACGGGTTCGATCCCGGCCGCGGCGGTTGAATTTCTTTGGAGGAGAAATTCCAGAGGCCCGTGTACTGTGCGATGTCAGTGCACGCTAAAGAACCCCAGGCGGTCGAAATTTCCGGAGCCCTCCACTGCGGCGTCTCTCATAGCCTCAGTCGCTTTAGGACGTTAAACCCCATAAACCAACCAACCATCCTTCTGACACTGAGCACGTAGTTGTCGCATATGGTCACTTATAATACGTCCTGCTTCGTAAGTTGAACGAAACAACAACTACACCGTAGAAGATTAGCAACAGCGAGCCGATTGTCCTCACGAAGCGAATAGTGTTGCACTCGCGTCTCTCCATCGGCCTAAAGCAAGCCTTGCAGCAACATGTGCTCCCGCAGTTTATGCCAGGCCCTCGCCTGGTGGAACCTTGCTCTATGTTACTGCCATGTACCGTCATGGATAAACCTTTTTGGGTTGTGGGTTTGCGCAAATATATATATAGAATATTAGCAACAGCAACAGCTAGCATTATATATATTGCTATGTGATGGAGCAAAGGACGTCAACAAAAATCATGGAAGCACATGGGGACAATGTGTTATATAGTTGGACACGACTCAAGAACTAGGCGTCTTTTCCCCATCAGAGGACCCTCTTCCAGCCAATGGCGTCGGCCGGTTGTCATGACCCTGCTAGCATCACAATGCAGGGACTGCCCGGTGAAAGGGGATAGTCCCTTCCTTCCGTGGTCGTGTATAGTCCCCTCCCTGCATTGCCACGCTAATAGGTTCATGAGAACCGGCCGACGCCATTGGCTGGAAGGGGATAGATCCTTTGACGGGGAAAAGCCGCTGCGTTCTTGAGTTGTACCCGACTATAGCTCAGTCCTCAGTCAGAATGCGAATTTTTTTGCTTTCGTTTACTTTTATCACGGACTTGCCATCACTGAGACAAACATGGCATATATACTCATGTTCTTTTTTACTGCATTCAGCACAGTCTTCCTTATGAAAGCGTAATTAAATCTGTATTCATAGAACAGCTGTTAATTTGTGGTATGATTCCAGTGGGATTTCATAGCCGCATGTTATTGTTAACAGTGCGAGCGCTTTAATTGCAAGTCATTTCCTCTTGATTTGTCTCGTGCGTGCAGTAAGAAGGTAGCACGAAGTTGTTTAGTTTGTCGAGTCTGTGCTTTTCTCACTACGGCAGGTGTAAATAAGTTCCGAATATCGACATGTACAGCGACTGCCCGAAACCTTAGGTTTCCTATGATAGTGATAGAAAGCTAAACTTCTGTTGTGCACCGTCGTTTTGGCAATCATCGCCCAGTATGTGTGCGGAAATGAGGGGGGGGGGGATAAAGTTTTGGGTTACACTGGCCTTGTTCAAGGATGTGTTATCGGCAAATAATGTAGTGAGATTATTCGATCCAAGGACGCGCCTGTGGAAGCTTTGCCAAACACAGGGTTGTTCCTCGCTGTATGGCGTCATTGACCGTGGGCAAAAAATCCCCGAAAAATCCCCAGAGAAGCAACCTAGGAGGTAGATGGCCGAACTAAGTCATGTGGCTTTGTGACGTCATCACAACCCACCCACCTGATTGTGAGCAAACTACCCACCGTGCCAGTTGGCAGGTAAATTAATGATTGGTCGCGAGAGGTTACTATGGGAAGAGCAACCTGGATCGCACAAGTCCCACAGGTGGCAGCACCTGCCATCGCAGGGCGGTTACTTGTCGCTTAACTGCTAGACCACTGCGCCAGGAATGGTAGAGGACTCCCCGAGGTCTATGAATTTTAAGTAGATAATGTCGGATCCTGAAAACACAGGCATTAACCCATCAGCTATCGCGTCGTACCCTTAAGGCGGAACTAAAGGGCTCCCTACATTTTTCTTGATCATCTGAGAGCCGCCGATTGCGCATGAGCAGATGGTCCCGAGGGAACCAGGTGCGAGCACACATCCGCCACAGCGCATGCGCATCCGGGTCCCCACGCAAGACGGCCACGTCATGCTATAAAGCCGACTCACGTCTCCGGACTCGCTCCTCAGGTAGCGTATGAGGTCCACCATCTCCCGCTGCGTCTCGAACAGGCCCCGCTCGATGTGCATGAGGCGCATGATCTCCTCGGCGGTGGCGTCCCGGGATCCGGCCAGCGTCATGGACAGGCCGGCGGCCAGGGCGAAGGGCGAGAAGAACATGTTCTCCAGCGGCTTGGCGTTCGTGTAGCGGCAGTAGACGTCCAGGCCGAGGCTGTTGCAGCAGTTCACCGCCAGCTGCACGTTCTCCGGCTGCACGTTCTCCGGCTGCACCGGCATCCTGCTGCCGCTTCGGGCTGCCTCCGGCGACGACGGCGGTGGCGGCGCGGGCAGCTTCTTCTTCTTCTTCTTCTGGCCTTTGCAGCGATGAAGCCCTGCATGCCTACACAGCACGAGGTCCAACCAAGGACAGGGCGGAGACGAAGAGAAGTTGATGTCATAGCGTTGTCATCGGGATCACGCGTTAACCGAAGTGTAGGGCACCGAGACTAACGTCGGACTTCACGGCCTGTGGCCAGCTTAGGGGTGGCGCTGATGAGTGTTGATCTGGCCCCCGAAGCGAAAAGGACAGTTAAGGAAGTGGGTAATGAGAGGAGGGTGGACGATGATGACGATGGAAAAATGATGGGAAAAGATGACCTAGTGGACCTAGTAGTCGGCGCCTGTGATTTCTTAAAACATAAAATGATTAACTATGTGACGTCTCGATGGGGTTCTGAGGAAGGTGCAGAGCACTCAAGACAGCAACAAAAAACTGAGGAATCCCACCACGGGCCGCTTCTGTACTTCATTTCTCCAGCTAACTTTTTTTACATTGTTTTTTTTTTATTATTATTAATTCGAAGACTCGTCATGCTGCATAGAGAGAAGGCTGTAAATAAGCGTAACTAGGTTGTGGAGACTGTTCTCATCAAGAGACCTGAGCAGGCTCCTGCACACAGTGTTGTCCGTTAGACACGCGGAAATGTGTTCCTCCCTGTTGTTGTTGTTGTTGCCTTGGTAGCCGTAAGTACAGCCTCCAGTAATCGTCGTCTTCCTGAGTCCTCCGTTCCTGGACGCGTCCACAAAAGGTGGCGAAGATCCACCTCAGCGGCCGGCGTGGAACTCTTGGGACTTATGCTGGCCTTACCAGCTTACCCACTACTTGAGTCTACTTGAGTTGTTCTAGGCTGAGCAGGTTTGATTTTGTCGTTGGCATTGACTTTAAATGCTCGTAACACGCGCCCACCATGTGGCGGGAAAATTCCAAGAATGAAACGAGGAGGGCTAGATTTAATAGCCGCATGAAATAGAATGAATGACAATATTATGCGGAATGATGGTTCTCAGGCCGTGTTTAGAAGAAGTTTACTCGGGTGAAGGAGGGAGCTAGTTGTATACGCTGGTCGATGCCCGTGAAGTTCGCGAAGGCCATTCAAGCGAGCAGCAGTCCGGGAAGCGTTCATCCACAACCAACACTGTATCTGGGTCTTCTTCGACCTGGAGAAGGCTTACGATACCACGTGGAGGTTCGGTATCCGTGACCTAGCGGACCTAGGTATTCGCGGCAGGATGCTGAGCTGTTTGAGCGACTTCCTGACCAATCGTACGTTCAGAGTCCGCCTAGGCGCAACCTTCTCCAAGACTTTTATCCAAGAAACTGGTGTACCCCAAGGGTGCATCCTCAGCATGACCTAATTTGCCATCAAAATGAACTCCATAGGAAAAGTAATCCCAAAATCCATAATGTACTCAGTTTACGTAGACGACCTCCAGATAGCATGCACGTCCTCCAGCATACCTACCTGTGAGCGGCAAATACAAATAACAATAAATAAACTGGCTACCTGGGCAGATAGAAACGGATTTAGATTTTCCCCCCAGAAAACAGTAGCGGTTCTGTTCTCTTTGAGACGAGGCCTACAGGCCGACCCCACACTATATTTAAACCAAACCCCACTACAAACAAGAGCATAAATTCCTAGGGATAACTTTCGATAAAAAGCTCACTTTCTTGCCACATATAAACAGCTTAAAGAAAAAAGCTTCCCAGGCCCTCAATGTGCTGAAAATACTATCAAGAAAACTCTGGGGGTCTGATAGGGCTTCCCTGTTACATATATATCGTTCTCTGCTTCGCTCTTAGTTAGACTATGGGTGACGGGTCCATAGTATATGGCTCAGCAAGACCGTCCTACATAAAACGACTGGATCCTGTTCACAATCTTGGTTTAAGGTTGTCTTCCGGTGCTTACAGAACTTCCCCAATAGCAAGTCTGTATGTGGAAACTAATGAACCTTCCTTAGAAGATCGAAGAACTGCACTAACTTGTACATACATCCTCAAAAACTTTTCTCAGCCCAAACATCTGTTTCCCAATTGTCACGAAATGCCCATCCCGAATACTCTTCAACAATAAGCCCCATGCGATTAAGTCGTTGCTCTTGCGCTTCGAAGAAAAATGTCAAGCTCTGAACATACTAAATGAAATAAAAAATATTGCCCCAAGACACGAAGCGCTACCACCGTGGTACACTCTCCCCACAGTGTGTGACGTCACACTAACACGCTTCAGTAAAACCTGTACGCCACACGACCATATAATACAAGAATATCTAGCACTACAAGAAAAATACAGAAATTATACTGCCTTTTATACTCATGGGTCAAGAACTCATGCTCATGTAGGAAGTGCAGTAATAAAAGGAAAAAATAAAAATGCAGTACGACTGCCCTCATGTGCTACAGTGTTCACCGCTGAGTGTTATGCTTGTGTTGCGGTACAGAAAATAACAAATGAAAACATCAAAAACAGCATCATTTATACAGATTCACTGAGCGTCCTTACAGCATTAAACTCCAAAAATGCCACGGAGCCACTGATAGGGAGCATCATACACAATATAGTACAGGTCACAGCACAAAAACATGTTATAAAATTCTGCTGGGTTCCAGTCACGTTGGTATTAGGGACAATGAGAGAGCCGACATGTGTGCTGCACAAGCCAGAACCATGGAAATAAAACGTGATTTTGCCTCCTAGGGATTACATGAAGTTAGTACGTAGCAAACTAAGAGCCAAATGGCAAGCTTCCTGGGAAAATGAATGAAACAACAAGCTGCATACTGTAAAGCCCATTTTAAAAGAATGGAAATCAAGCCGCCATAAAGAGCGTTTTATCGAAGTAATTTTAAGTCGTTTACGCATAGGTCACACACACATCACACATAGCTTCTTATTAACAAAAAAAGACAAACCTGTGTGTGAAGTGTGTGGTGAGGAGCTCACGGTAAATAACATTTTAATTTCTTGTTCGCACCTCGAAGAACTTAGAAAAAATTTTTTTACAGTATTTTACAATGAACACATTCCATTTCATCCGCATTGCTTTTAGGCGAGCAAACACTTGTCGAGTTTTCACTTGTTTGTAAGTTTCTAAAGAAAGCCAATGTTTTAAACCTATTATAATGTAACCTCTACACACTTGACATAACATCATCTAACCTTGTGTTTGGCGCATGATAGCCATAGTTGCTTATGCGCCATAAAACCCCATATAACTAACTAACGAACTGACTATTCAAGCGAGCAGCGCGCCATCTATCGGCGCATGCGCAGAATTCTTCGTTGTGATTCAGCCTTGAAGGTTTCGGGTACAGGCGCTCGGGCTCTACGTCCTGTCTGTTTGCAGACCGACGCGCTCCCGTATAGGAGATAGAGAGTAGAAGTGAGTGAGTTCAGAATAAGCTTAGCAACGTCAGCTCCGACGTCGTAAAGAATAAAAGGGTTAGAGGACGTGTGCATCATCATAATCATCGGCCTGACTACGCCAGCCACGCAGCACAAAGGCCTCTCCCATATCTTCCAATTACCCCTGTCCTGAGCCAGCCGCGTCCACCTTTTCCCTGCAAACTTCTTAATTCATCCACTTGTTTCAGTGCTGCCGGTTCACGTGCTGATGCAGTTTGCCGAGTCCCTTCTGTTTTGTGGGCGACTCCTCTGCGCTAGGACGTACAGACAGCTACTCGAACCAAATCTTTGTAATAAAGTTATCTCACATGGTGTAGCGGCAGGGGGTCAGGGGGGTCTCCGGGGCAGTTATCGAGAGCCTACCTCTGTGGTCGGGCCCTTCTCAAATATAGCCTATACCACGTAGCCTGGTTCATCCTGCCCCACTTGGGAGAAAGGATGGTTGAGGGTACCCGCGGTGAGCGGCACGTGATTTGAGTGAGCCCGCGAGCGGGTCCTACAGTGTGCACAACTGTAGTTGTTTTGATTGGAAGTGGTTTCGTTTCTTGCGAGGTTCATCACCTCTATCGAGGAGGGACGTGACATGTAGCCCCAGTAGAGAGATTTAGCATAGGGCAGACGTACTAGCGTAGACCGGACATCGGCTGTGCACGCGCATGGCCCGGCCTGGCCGCGCCCTCTGCATGTGAACAGCTGGCGTTTGGCAAATCAATATACTTCTACGCTACGCCCACTGCAGGGCAAAGTCCTCTCCCATTTCTTTATAGTTTACCCTGTCCTTCGCCAACTGCGGCCACCGGGTCCCCGCAAACTTCTTAATCTCATCTGCCCACCTAACTTTCCGCCGCCCCCTGCTGCGCTTGCCTTCTCGTGGAATCCACTCCGTTACCCTTAAGGACCAGCGGTTATCTTGCCTTCGCATTACATGCCCTGCCCACGCCCCTTTCTTCCTCTTGATTTTGACTAGGATGTCATTAACCCGCGTTTTTTTCCCTCACCCACTCTGCCTGCTTCCGGTCCCTTAACGTTACACCTGTCATTTTTCTTTCCATTGCTCGCTGCGTTGTCCTTAAGTTAAGCTGAACCCTTTTCGTTCGGATACAACTCAAGAATGAAGCGGCTTTTCCCTTTCAAAGGAATCCCCCTCCAGCCAATGGCGTCGGTCGAGTCTCATGACTCTGCTACCATGGCAATGCAGGGAACGGTGAAGACAATGCAGGAAGGGGTCTATCCACGACTATGGAGGGAGGGGACTATCCCCTTTCATCCGCCACTCCCTGCATTGTCACGCCAGCAGGGTCGCGAGACTCGACCGACGCCATTGGCTGGAAGGGAATCCTTTGGCAGGGAAAAGCCGCTTTGTTCTTGAGTTCCATCCTACCAAAGTTCTTCAAAGCATTGAAGGACTATGATCCTACTGTAGTATGTAGAAGAACCGAAAACTGAGTGAGTTCTTGTCTGGGCGAGTCTTGTCCGTCGTCGCTGCGCTGTTTTTTACTTCTTCAATACTGTAGTATGTCTACCCTACGCTATAGTCACATAGCTTACATGCGCTAGTCAAGGCTAGCTTGCGATAGGGATAGGGATTCCAGTCATATGCACCTTCAATTGGATGCCTTCCCAGACTCTTTACCCCTTCCCCTAATTTAGGCGCGGTTGAGGTGTCTACCGAAATGTGAGAGAGACAGTTACTGCGCATTTCCTTTCCTCAGGAACCAATTTTCATGTCAAAATTGACGCAACCGTGTGGCGTACACAGTTGCGGTTGGTGTCATACGATTTCTCCTTGCATATAGGATACGTCCCTTAGGTTGCAGGCAAGCTCGCGACAGTTAGTCGAACCGAGTGTCCCAGCGCTTCACTTGGAGCTTTGTGGATTCAGCGTTTGTGGAATCAGTGTTCGGAGGCGTGTCTTCGTTTCATTTCTCAGTGTGCAACCTGCGTCGAGGTCTGACGCTCACGGTGACACAATAATGTTTTCGCCTTCACAGCACGTAAGCAGTCTTAGGTGCCCCCTGAATCTTAACACGATAGCGTTGAGGACCCCATTCACCACAAAATCCGGTGTCCGCGTTGTCGGCGTCGGTGTCAGCTTGTGAGCGAATAATCACGGGTATGGCTCTGGCAGGTGGTGCCCAGAGAGAAACCTAGGGGGCAGGTGGGCCCCCTAGGTCACGTGACCTTGCGGAGAGACCACAACCTGCCCACCGGATAGTGAGAAAACTGTCCACCGTGGCAGGTGGCAATTAAATTAATAGAGAGTTTTAGTATAGCGTTAGCGTGATAGCGGACCTAAGGGAAATTACGCTAGCGTGCCGCAAGCAACTTATCCCCTCATAGAGTTTTAGTATAGCGCTTTGAAAACGCTAAACGCCATCTGCTTGACACGGATGCCAACGGTCCTTCTAAAATGGTTGACATTGCCGCTAACTTGCCAAAGTATAATATTTCCTAGTTTTTTTAAACGAATTATTAGTGCAGCGTTCATTTTCGTCTGCAAAATGACCCCGAAATTGAAATAAAATGAAATGAAAACGTAAAATAGTGGCGCCATCTAGTAAAGACAATGTTAACTACAAGCCGTTGGAGCAAGAAAATTTGCCATCACATGTCTAATGTTCAAAAACTTGAGGAAAATTTAATATAAACTCTCTTTACATAATTAAACACCGCGAAAAACCTCCAAATCTATTTTTGTCTCGTTCCAGACGTTTTTGCTAGGTTTCTGCTGCGTTTCGGGCCGTTGCAGACGGTAGCAGTGCAGCTTGAGGTTGCATTAGGCTTGCGCGCTCCAGAATCGAGAGCGTATCTCAAAAACTGGGCTGAATTGCAGCTTAAACTTTATCGTCGAAGCAAGGTAAGTCATAGCGAAAAGCAAAAACACCAGTAGTTGCCGGTAAAAATGCCGACCGAAATCGCAAGAGCTGCTGAATCGGCTGAAGCGGGCGGCTGTCGCTTGAAAGGACGCCGCCATGTTTCCACGCTAAGGGCGCAACTGCCGCAACGCTAAATTCTGAAAATTGCGTGCGTACGCTAACGCTATTTCCCCGTTAGCGTTCTGCGCATGCGCACTCTGGAACCGCTATTCCGCTATGCACGCAATTACGCAAAGCCCGCAATACTAAAACTCTCTAATGACTGGTCGCTCGGGACGAGCAATCTGGACCGCACAACGCCCACCGCTGGGAGCGCCTGTCATCGCAGGGCAGTGGGGCATCAATTAACCGTTGCACCGCACAGTCCCCTGATAGCCTGAGTTGCTCTGGGACTTCAAACCCCCAGAAACCACAAACCGCTGCACCACTGCGCCAGGAGGGGAATAAGGACTCCCAGGGATCTATGGACGTAAAATGGAGAATGACCTTCTGCATGTATATGGGAATTAATGTATTAAGCCATTGCGTCATACTTTTAAGGCGGAGCTTAAGTTTCCCGTCCAATTTTTTTTTTCTCTGCATGCGTTTACTCGCCGATTTGTATACATGCAGGCGAAGCACGTGGCAGTAAATTGTTTGCAGTGAGTACTTTGTGGTGTCTTTCTTCTCATTCGTGTTCATTTTTTCTGCGCTGTGATGGAGGAAAATAAGACTTGCCAAGGCTTTATACATAACTAAAGAAAAAGGAACCGAGTTTAACAAAGCGGCCGCCTCTAAGGAAGAACCGGACCGACACAACGGCTTGCCTGACGTTCCCGCGACTGCATGCGCCTAAGAGCCGATGTTTCCAGAGGAAATGAAACGGGGAACGGTCGAGCCTGTAATGTCGTGTTTGCCTTGCAGTGATTCCTAGACTCTCGTCTGCGAATGGAGGGAACGTCTGGGAGTGCGGAAGGAAATGATCGATTGTTTTGGTTTTGTCGCTGAAGAAGCGTGAAGGCAGGCTTGCCGGACATTATCAGTGTCTATAATAGATCGGGGCGGTATAGCGTATACGCTCGGGAAAGGGGAACCTGAACTTTCGTCTGCAAAATAATTGACTGCGCCTATATCGAAATCGCAGTAGTGCCGATAATCGGGAGCGGAAGTCGGTGCAAACTCAGGCGGACGCTGTCTGATTGTTCGCCTGGGTAAACTGCAGCCAGCAGTGACATGGTTGCCTTTTAAAGACAGACATTGGATGGATTAAAGGACGTTTTCGCCGGGGAGTCGGCAATTCCGTTGGCAGACAGGCCACGTAGGTTGCGGCAACTATTGCTTTCGCGAAGTCAGCGTTCCAGGCGGTTCTGTGGACTGGTGGGATACCAAATGTGCATCCGAGACGGTAGGAGAGAGATTCACTTGTCGAAGAGTCTGATAAATGGACCCTTTTTTAACCATAAATCAGAACAGTTATTCTGAACAGGTTTATGCAACGTTGCCTATTACATGGATCCACTAAGTTCACTCATCATCATCATCATCAGCCTGATCGACTACGCCCTCTGCAGGGCAAAGGCCTCTCCTACGTCTCTCCAATTAGCCCTGTCCTTTAAAGGGCAGGGTGGCCGCTGCTGGAAATTGCCAGCTGGAAATTGCCAGCTGCGGCCACCGTATCGCTGCAAACTTCTTAATCTCATCCGCCCACCTTTCTGGCGCCCCCTGCTACGCTTCTCGCTTCCTCTTCCTCTACGCCCTCTATGCTTCTCTTGGAATCGACTCCGTTACCATTAAGGAGCAGTAATTATCTTGCGTTCGCATTACATGCCCTGCCCAAGCCAATTTCCTCTCAACCACTTCGCACGCTTCGGGCCTTTTAACTTTACACCTACAATCTTTCTTTCCTCAGCTCGCTGCGTTGTCCTGAAGCTGAACCCTGAAAAGTTCAGAATACTTTACGTCTATGGTGGAGAGAAGGTAGGCAGATGTCTGTTGTCAGTTACAAAGTGAGCGAGGGAGGGGAAAACCTGAAGGTGCTTGGCAACGTTTCGACAAGAGGTCTTGTCTTCGTCCGAGCCACTTGACGGACATTTGCGGCAAGACAAATGAGATACAACCTTAGTTCATTCCTCACACAGCAGACAAACGAGTGTGCCTATAGGCACTCTCGGTGCAACCCTGCAATCTGGCTGTCCGGTCACCACATGCCATTGCCGCCGCGGTGGCTCAGTGGCTATGGTGCTCGGCTGCTGGCCCGAAAGACGCGGGTTCGATCCCGGTCGCGGCGGCTGAATTTCTTTGGAGGAGAAATTCGAGGCCCGTGTACTGTGCGATGTCAGTGCACGTTAAAGAACCCCAGGTGGTCGAAATTTCCGGAGCCCTCCACTACGGCGTCTCTCATAGCCTTAGTCGCTTTGGGACGTTAAACCCCATAAACCAAACCAAACCACATGCCATTGCCGTCTCTGGCAGAACCCGGCCAATCGCAATGCAGTTTCAGACCGGTCAAAGTTTAGAGGCTAGCAGCTACGCATGTACTTGATTTTGCTGTGTACAGCTTCAAGAGCGCAACAACCGTGATGACAACAAGAACAACCGTGCTGGAGTGTAAAAGTGCAAACGTAAAGTACTATCGCGAGCTAGAATAAGCGACTCTCCACAAGTGTTCCGAACCCTGCCGCTCTGCACAGGGACGCCACCTGGCGATGCACTCCTGATGTAGAGACTGGCGCGGTGAGCCGGTCTCTGCACCAGGAGAGTTTAGTCGTGTAGCACACTCCGAATAAGAGGAGGGGTATCTCTTGCTCACTGCCAACTATAGTGCAAGATTCACTTGGGGGTGGTTGCTGTGGAGGCGGCCATGGCTTCGAGAGGCCTGGTTGCGAATATGGGGTCAAGGCTGTAGCTGATCTTTAAGAACTTGCGCATATCCATGGGGCCTGCTATGGCCCCATGGATATGGGGCCATAGCATAAAGACATATGCATAAAGGCATCAGGTCAAACAGCATAACTTTTCGATCGTTCCTACGTGCCCGTGGACTCTAGAAAAGTCGGTCAGGAATAACCTGAAGCCTCTAGAGGTAGGGGAACCCACTATAGATCCAGGGTCATGCTTTGCTGGCATGTGCACTGTAGCGAAGGCGGCGACAGAAACCAATTGAACGCTCGCTTTATTATCAGCGCAGCTATATCAGAGCGCTGTTTGATACTTGCCGTAGGCTGAGCAGCCTACGGCTGCCTGCCTAGTGTCCACAGTCCACCGGTTGCAGTGGAAATAGGCGCGTGTTTTTTGACTGCCTAAATTTGAGGGGGGGGTCTGGGTGCGGAGCTTGGGCGTTTGGCCAGCAGCCGCAGTTGGACTCCCTCTCTTCCGCTGTGTCACGTGGAGGTCGCGGCGGGACTCCTGGTTCATGTTCCTCCCACGTGACACGCGGAAGAAGCAGCTGTGGCTCATCACAGCAGCGCCGAGTTGTCGGGGCTCTCCGGGTGCCACTCGAGGGGCTGGCGGACGCACCCGCAGAGCAAGATGGCGCCCGTGGCCGTGCTCCGCACCAGGAAGAGGAAGGGCCGGTCCACCAGGAACACGGTGGTCGGCGCCACCTTGGACACCACCTCGGTCACCAGCGCCGAGGTGCGCGCGATCTCGTTGCCGTCCTCGGACACCTGTGGTCGCGCCCAGAAGAGGAGCCTTTATCTTTCAAACACGACAAACCATATATGCAGTCATATTTGTACCGATAGTGAACGTGTCACATGCCAGTACACGACGTGGACACACCTCTAGGGTGGCGGCCTGCAGGATCTCGGTGGCGTGCAGGCCCTTGAAGCCCGAGATGTTGGTGAACTGCGCCTGGTCGCGGTCGAAGGGCCTGCCGGAGCCCAGCTCGTGCAGCATGTCGCGCAGCTTGTTCCGCGCCGTCAGCACGAACTTGGGCAGCCCGAGGCGCACGTTGGCGCGCGGGCGCATCCCGCGCACCAGGTCCCAGAGCGTGTCCCCGTACAGCAGGCTCTGCTGCGTCAGCCGCAGTCCGTCCACCTCCGTCGGCAGGATCTGCACGGCGCATGAGAAGGCGTTTCTTGCTTGAAATCTCCTGTTCTTCAAGAATTCAGGTACCCAGTCGACCATTCGTCCTCTAAGGCGCCGGTTAAAACATGTTACGGTGGCGACCCCTGGTGAGAAGCTCTCATACAGATTCTATGGCAGAAAAAAGGCGCGTCCAGCATCACAGGAAGTTTGCTGGTGAGATGTCTGAAAGTGCGATACCTGAAGGTTTTTGTTCTGAACAGTTCTGTAAACGAAGCTTCAGCCGAAGAATCAGCAGCGACGTTAATCGTTACTGGCCAGGCCCATTAAGAGTCGTGCGTATGGAATTATATGAGTACGCAGTCCAGTGATAACGAAAATTTAAACCCTTATGCGCTCCATATGCTTGCCGTACGATTCCCATATTCTTGTATGGTTTCCATTTGATGTCTATGACAAGTCTATGTTTGGACCAGAGGTTTCCCGTCGAATTGAATTAGGAGGAGTGTAAATTTATGGGGGGGGGAGGTTTATTGCGGACAGAGAAGCGGCAGTCAAATTTTATTTTTATATTTTGTCGATTTCCTGTTGGACTAGCAACATTTATTACTAACACTCATGACAAAGATGACAGAAATACCCCGTCGGGTAAAAAAAAACTACGAATAAAGGGGTGCCTTCCGAAAAACGGGTGTGTGGGGAAATCCCCGGCTTAAATTTTCCCGTATGCCCATAAGGTTTCCATGGGAGCCATGCGGAAAACATACGAACTTCAGGAATCGCCAGAGTAGACTAGCGCGCAGCTCCATATACTATGAAGAGCACATTCGCGGAGGCTGAACCGTGCCCAGCTGTGCAAGACGTACCACCACCATGGCCAGCTTTCCGGTACGGTAGGGCACCTCCAGGGCTCGCACCCTCAGGGAGGGCACGTCGGCGTAGGGGAAGCGGCCGGTGCGCGTCATCATGTGCACGTCGAGGGTGTCGGAGCGCGTCACGTGGAACTGCATCATGTGCGTGGCGTTGGGCGAGAACTTCTCCTTCCAGAGGCCCTTGAAGAACACCGCGCCCACTAGGACCATGGACGTGTCGGGCGCGAACGTCTTGCGCGACACCACGGCGGGCAGCTTGCCGTTGGTCGCGTTGCTGCACCACTCGTTGATGGCGCGCACATACGGCTGGTCCGGGCTCTGCGCAGATCACGCCGATTCTCTCTCTCTGCACAGCTGCCGCTTCTCTTATTTTCTTAAGCAAACGCACTGTCCCGGGGCGAACCTCGCTTTTTCACACGACCACTCTGCGCATGCGCGTCTCTCCTCCAGCTCCACTGATTGAAAACAAACCGTAGCTCACACTGCTCACGCAAAATTCATGTTAGAGACAGGTGCAATCGACAGATGGCGTTACTTTTCAAGCACGCACTGCCACTTCGCAGTGGAACCGGTTTGCGCCTGCGCCTCCCGCGTGCTTTTGTTTTCAACCAGTTTTCTGGGTAGCGGACGAATCTTCGCCCTCTTCCTAGAGGGCACCACATATCTTGTGAATAAGGCTGATGGGCACAATGTTGCTTTAACTGTAACCTGAACGAACTGAACCGACTCAAGGGAACATCGAAATCACGAAAAATATGAGTTTCCTCGCTGCCTAGAGGAGCGCTCAGGCATACAGGGCTGCGTTGTGCAGGTCGCCCTGGAAGGTTCAGAGCACACCCTTCTGTTCATGGCTGCAGGCTTAGACGACACAACAATTAAGCTTTGTTCCATTTTTTCCCGACAAGTTTTGTGGGCTTTTTACACCTGTTCCCCGCAGCGGCGGCTGAATTTCGATGGATGCGAAATTCTGGAGGCCCGTGTACTGTGCGATGTCAGTGCACGTAAAGAACCCAAGGTGGTTGAAACTTCCGGAGGCCTTCACTGCGGCGTCCCTCATAGCCCGACCCGAGTTGCTTTGGGACGTTAAACAACAATAACCAAACCATACACCTGTGCGCTGCCTTCGAGTCTATTTTCTATTCAGCTGTCCTGTTCTGTTGAACAGTGAAGCAACTACTGGTTAAGGAATTGAGAAAAGCCTTCTGTAAACAATACTCTTGAGATGCAGCTCAGATACTGACATAATTAATACTGACATAATTAAAGACGCCAACCAAGCACTCGTAGAATTATCATCCTGGAGTTGTTCAAATTCACTAAATATAAATACAAAAAAACTAAAGCTGTTTTCTTCAGATCAAAAAACCGTATATTGGGCAAGTTACCTGCTTTAAAGCTGAATGATTCAGTAATTGACATCGTGCCTGCAGTCAAGTGTCTAGGAGTATTCTTCGATGAACACATGTCATGGAACTTGCAAGTGGAATCAGTTGCTACAAAGGTCTCTCGCGTGTCTGGTATTCTTTTAAAATGACGATCATATTGTTGCGGGAAAGAATATATTTACAGATATTTACAAATAGACAAGAACAGCTGCGAGCGGCACCGAGAACACAGTCCGAACTTCTTTGTCGTCTTCTACTCTTCGTCTTCTACTCTTCCCACTCGTGCCATCGCTGTTTGTCGTCGTCGTCTACCCGCTTCAGGACCCCCGGCTGCTGAAACGCCGTCTCGGCGTTAGGGCGGCAGCGTATGAGCGTCGTGATAAGGTTTCAGGCGACAGACGTGGACGATGTCGGTGGTGGCGCCAGAGGACGATGGCGAGGTTTCAAGGGGAGCAATTTCATAGTTCACGTCGGTAACACGGCGCACGACACGGTAAGGGCCACGGTAGTGCGAAAGGAGCTTCTCGGAGAGACCGACGCTGCGAGAGGGCGTCCAGAGAAGGACGAGTGATCCTGGGGTAAATTCGACGGCCTGGTGATGGCGGTCGTAGGCTGACTTCTGGGAAACTTGAGAGGCTTGAAGCCTACTACGTGCTATTTGGCGCGCCAGCGTGGCCTGGGAGATGGCGTCCCGAGCGTAAGCAGTGGTGGGGGCTGAAGAAGGCGGCAAGAGTGTGTCCAAAGGCAAGGTGGGATGCCTACCAAACAAAAGGTAGAAAGGAGAATAGCCTGTTCTGTCATGAAGGGAAGAGTTATATGCAAATGTCACATAAAGCAAGGCTGCGTCCCAATCTCGGTGGTCTGGCGATACGTACATGGCTAACATGTCGGTGAGCGTGCGGTTGAACCTTTCCGTAAGCCCATTGGTTTGTGGGTGGTAAGCTGTCGCGAGTTGGTGCTGCGTGTCACACGAACGAAGAATGTCGTGAACTACTCTGGATAGAAAATAACGACCGCGGTCGGTGAGCAGTTGACGAGGGGCGCCGTGGTGAAGGATGACGTCTTGCAGAAGAAAATCGGCAACATCGGTAGCGCAGCTGGACGGCAAAGCACGCGTGATGGCGTACCGAGTCGTATAATCAGTTGCGACAGCGATCCACTTGTTGCCGGAGAGGGACGTCGGAAAAGGGCCAAGAAGGTCGAGGCCAACACGGTGAAAAGGTTCCGGAGGGATGTCGATGGGTTGCAGAAGACCGGCAGGCAAAGTGGAGGGCCTTTTCCGACGTTGACACAGGTCGCAAGCGGCCACGTAACGTTTGACGGAACGATAGAGACCAGGCCAAAAGAAGCGATGCCGCACCCGAGCGTACGTGCGGGACACGCCAAGGTGACCGGCTGTCGGCAGATCGTGCAGTTCTTCAAGGACAGAAGAGCGTAGACGTTGGGGTATCACGAGGAGGAGCGGAGGGCCATCGGAGCGTAGGTTTCGGCGATACAAAATGCCGTTCTGGAGCACATAAAGGTTCAGAGACGGAGATCGGTTTGCAGAACGGATGCCATCAAAGATAGGACGTAAAGATGAGTCGTGGCGCTGTTCGTTGGCAATATCGGCAAGATCGGAGATAGCGAAGAGGCAGGGCAGGGTCTCAGCGTCCTCTAGGTCAGGTGGTTCTACAGGGTACCGGGATAAACAGTCAGCGTCCTGGTGATGGCGCCCTGACTTGTACACGACGGAGTATGAGTATTCTTGGAGGCGCAATGCCCAGCGACCAAGGCGACCGGTGGGATCTTTTAGTGAAGACAGCCAACAGAGAGCGTGGTGATCAGTGACAACAGCGAATGAACGGCCGAACAGGTAGGGTCTGAATTTAGCCACTGCCCAGACAAGGGCCAGACACTCACGCTCAGTAATGGTGTAATTTTGCTCTGCGGCTGAAAGTAGGCGGCTGGCATACGCGATGACTCGATCCTGACCCTGTTGACGTTGGCCTAGGACGGCGCCGATGCCATATCCGGAGGCGTCCGTGCGAACCTCTGTGGGAGACGACGGGTCAAAATGTGCTAAGATGGGCGGAGTGGTCAGCAAATGAACGAGGGTTGAAAATGAGTTCTCTTGAGCAGGGCCCCAAGTAAAGGGGGTGTCGTTCTTCAGAAGATCGGTGAGGGGACGAGCGATGCCGGCGAAATCTTTGATAAAACGGCGAAAATACGAGCACAAGCCGACAAAGCTGCGCACATCTTTCGACGACCTTGGAAGAGGAAAGTCCTTCACAGCTTGAATTTTGATGGGATCTGGGCGTACACCAGAAGCGTCAACGAGGTGTCCGAGAATAGTGAGTTGGCGACGACCGAACTTGCATTTCGATGAGTTCAGCTGAAGTCCGGCGTTACGAAATACTGTCAGAATATTGGAGAGGCGCTCGAGGTGCGTGGCAAAAGTAGGCGAGAAAACCACAACATCGTCTAGGTAACAGAGGCAAGTGGACCATTTAAAGCCACGAAGAAGGGAGTCCATCATTCGTTCGAAGGTAGCCGGGGCGTTACAGAGGCCGAACGGCATGACTTTAAACTGGTATAAGCCATCAGGCGTCACGAAGGCGGTCTTCTCGCGGTCCTTTTCATCAACGGCAATTTGCCAGTACCCCGATCGAAGATCAATTGAAGAGAAATATTTGGCGCCGTGGAGGCAGTCTAATGCATCATCGATCCTTTGGAGTGGATATACGTCTTTTTTTGTGATGCGGTTGAGGTGCCGATAATCAACGCAGAAGCGCCAGCTGCCGTCCTTCTTTTTCACCAGGACGACTGGTGAAGCCCAAGGACTTGACGAGGGCTCGATGATGTCTTTTGCGAGCATCTTGTCCACCTCTTGATTTATGACGGTGCGTTCGGCGCTGGACACTCGGTACGGACGTCTGCGGAGAGGAGCGGAATCACCGGTGTTTATGTGATGCGTCACCACAGAGGTCCGAGCCAAAACACGGCTATCAAAGTCGAAGATGTCGCGGAAAGATGATAAGAGGCACCTAAGATCGCGAGCTTGCAGCGGCGGTAGGTCAGAAGCGATCATGTCGGCGTAGTCGTCCGTTGGGTTCACTGTTGATGGGGCCGCAGGCAGCCGGCATTGCTGAGTGGAAGGTAAGCAGCTGTCCACCACTGATATCACACATTCGGCAGCAGGGCACAGCGTGGCGAGTAAGATGCCTTGCAGGAGCGGTTGGATGGATGAACCAAAGTTCAGGACCGGAAGGTACGCTCGGTTGGCCGACATTGTAAATACAGTGTGTGGAAGCGCAATGCTGCGCGTCAGGGCGACATCAAGTTCCGGAGTGACTACGTAGTGACCATCAGGTACAGGGGGAACAGATGAGAAAGAAATGTAAGTTGCGGCTTGAGGCGGTAGACGGACAAAGTCGACAGCACAAAGACGGTGTATAACTGGGGACGGCGACTCAGCAGAAAGAGGAAGGTCAAGCTGAACAACATTAGTGGCGCAGTCAATGAGGGCTGAATGCTCAGACAGGAAGTCGAGGCCAAGAATGACTTCATGAGGGCACTGGTCCAGAACAGAGAACAGAACGGATGTATGGCGGCCGGATATGGTCACACGGGCTGTGCATAGTCCAACAACATGAGGCGTTCCGCCGTCGGCAACGCGGAGAACGGCTTTGGGTGCTTTGGGAGAGGAGCGACGGCGTTGGGGCGAACGGGACTGTCGACGCAGGGGGGACGGGGAGCGGCTGGAGCGGGGAATCTGGCCGTCGACTGGAGCACTGTGCTGGGCTGGAGGGGGCGTGTAGTGGCTGGGCTGTTCGTCGTCACGGTGGGAGCTGAGAGGACGGTATGTGCTGCGACGGGACCAATAATTTCGACAGTGGCGGGAGATGTGGCCAATGCGGTGGCAATTGAAACAAATGGGCCTGTCGTCGGTTGTCCGCCAATCGTTAGGGTTTCGGCGACGTGGAGAGGAGTACGAAGGTCGTCCAGGAACAATCGCAGTGATTTCGGGTGGTGGTGAAGACCGTACAAGGCTGACGGGCTGGAAACCAAGGTTTGCAAGCTCTTGGCGGACGACAGCTTGTACCAGAGAGATGGTAGGCAAGCGGTTGTCGCCATCATGTAGATGCAGGGCGGCAGGGGACATAGCTTCGAGCTCGCGTCGGATGATGCGGGTCACATTTTCTGGGGGTGCTGGAGTTTCCCGGTGTCGCAGGTCTTCACATGAAGAAGTCGCAGCCGTGTTGGGGAGGCGTGTGTACGGCTGGCTAATACGCCTGCTTTTGGCTTCCTCGAAGCGTCGACATTCCTTAATAATTCCGTCGATTGTAGTGCAGTTCTTGTATACAAGCAAGTTGAAGGCATCGTCAGCGATTCCCTTCAACACGTGGCTGACTTTGTCAGACTCGGGCATGTTGGCGTCAACTTTGTGACAGAGGGCCAGCACATCTTGAATGTACGACACATAGGACTCCGTAGATGTTTGAGCTCGGGAGGCGAGGTCCTTCTTAGCGGCAAGCGTTCGGCCGAGCGGCCGTCCAAACAATTCGCGGAGTTTCTCTTTGCACACGTCCCAGCTGGTCAAATGGTCTTCGTGCGTCTCATACCAGACCCGGGCGGTGTCTTTTAGATAGAATATTACATTTGCGAGCATGAGGGTCGGATCCCAGCGGTTGTAGGTACTCACTCGCTCGTACATGCTGATCCAGTCGTCGACGTCAGTGTTGTCTGTACCAGAAAATGTCCCAGGGTCACGAGGGGGAGAAAGAACGAGTGATGTCATGGCCGGGGCTGAGGTTTGCTGGGCGGCGTCTTGGGTCATGATGAGTGAAGGCAACTGGCGGCCGCTGCGGAGCTCCGTCGTCGGTAGACGTAGGGGAAACCCGCACCTCCACCAAATATGTTGCGGGAAAGAATATATTTACAGATATTTACAAATAGACAAGAACAGCTGCGAGCGGCACCGAGAACACAGTCCGAACTTCTTTGTCGTCTTCTACTCTTCGTCTTCTACTCTTCCCACTCGTGCCATCGCTGTTTGTCGTCGTCGTCTACCCGCTTCAATATTTACCAAAATGCATTAAACTTCTAATATATAATTCATTATTTCTATCAAGTCTAAACTACTGTCACCTTGTATGGGGCACTACTACTCTTTCAAATAAAAATAAACTCTACATTCCTCAAAAGAAAGCAATTCGCGCCATCATGAACACTCCATTTGACAGTCACACACAACCACTTTTTACTGAATTAAACTTACTTCCTATCCCGGACATGTACGATGCTAACTTGTTCAGGCGCTATGAAGCTGGCATAAAAAAGAATAATACCACATTAGTTAAGATTGCAAACCTAAAGCTAAAAACTAGTATTCGTACTACACGACAAGCTGAAACCTGGGAAATTCCATACTCACGAACAAATTATGGACTTCAAATGTTGCGTCATCTCCTTCCCTCATACTTAAACAAATGTAGGTAGAAGTTTCTTTCTTTTTTTTTCGGTTTTTCTTTTTGTTACGAATTTTATATTTCTTTAGTCATTGTTTAGTTTTTTATTGCAGTCATTCTCTTGTTGACATTTCATGCAATATTTCTATGATATTAAGAACTGCCTTCATAGTAGATTTGTTTCATACATGCCTGTATTTATATTCCTAACAACTGTACCAAGTCGCTTACCTTCTGTGAACTTCCATTTGTGTTCCTTTTCTTTCTTTTTTTTTCTTTTTTCTCTTTTTTTTTCTGAGAGCTGTGTACAATTAACTTAGAACAATTTTCTCTTGCTGTATGCCATGCTGCCATGTAGAAAAGGGCCGTGGGCCTAGTCAAGCCCATAAAGAGGCTTTTTGTCCACGACCCTCAGCATTTTTGCGGTGCTGAAATAAAGATTTGATTTGATTTGATACTGTTGTACTATGGCCGACCAGCTCAGCCTCCTCATGCGGGTGAGAAATTGGGGGCTCTTGCGTTTCGCAGGAAGCGATTCGTTCAATCGTTAGTGGAAGGTCAAAAATGACCGAATTACTCGTTTCCAGAAGCAGGTTTAGCGACTGTGAAACCACGTGCGCCCTGCGAGGAGACCACACGAAGCATGTGCACTGCCCCCCGAACTCCCCCTTTCTCCGTATCACCGTCTGCAAGCCTGTCGACTGTCTCTTCGGAACGATTAACGGCTGGAGCTTAGGGCGAAACCCAGAGCTGATTCGGCAGATTTCAGATTTGACGCAACGAAGTCTTATCGCACTGAGCCAGAAGGCGTTATCTGTCGACGGCCGGATAAGAACCTCCTTGCAAAGAATGCCGTAAATCATGTGTGGCCTGCAAAAACTGGGGTGTAGACCACCTCCTGGATGTGTCACAACGTGAAGGGACGCGACTTCATGTGCCTGCAAGCAGTGGCGCTTTGTCTTTCGCAGTTGCGAACTTTTCCCCCTAACGAACGGAGGACTTCCGTAGTATTCTGGCGTGAGAGTAAACCGTTTTTTTTCTCGTCCTCTGCCCGTCTCTGCATCGGCTACCACCTCCAAAGGTGATAGCCCGATGTCTCGCCCGGTCAGCGCCACCATTGAGATCTATTTTCGTAGGCCCAACGCAACAAGTGGACGGCAGCTGTAGGATCCCCGCAACAGGGCGCACCTCGAAGTTGACGTCCTGCGCGGTGGTCATGTACTTGGCCTCGACGCGGGCCCTGAAGGTGGCCATCACCGGGCAGTTGTGCCTCACGAACATGCGGTTCGCCACGTAGAACACTTGGTCCGCCGACTCGGTCTGCACCAGATGCACATTCCAGGGTGGTTCAGTTCTGGGCCACAAGGTTGTCTCAAGTTCCATTTAGCTGCATTTTAACCCTTAAGAGTTCAGTTCCCTTGGCTACCTACCCAACTGTAAACGTAAAATAACTAAGGTTATCGGCAAGCCGGTGGACGCGACCGGTTACGGAATGCGCTTTGTCTCTATTGTAAGCGAGGTGGCAACAATCAAGCGATCAATATCTTCTCGGAAGTTCCATGTATTGGCACGGTGCATCGCAGCGCCTTGGCAGCCCTGTCTACGTGACAATGTGTAGCAGCACTGCGGCTGTGTTCACTGTACGGCGGCCTCGACTAGAGGGTTGAAATGGCGAGATGTGGCCTGGCTGGCGGCGGATGCTCCCACCTTGAACTGCTCGATGATGGCCTCCACCTCGGGCAGCTGCAGGTTGAGCAGGCGGCACAGGTCCTCCTGGGTGGGGCCCTCGGAGCCGACCACGAGCGCCGCTAGTGTGCTGACCAACGATATGGGCGACAGGAGCACGTTCCAGTGGACGCGTGGCGGCTGGTCCAGCATGGACGCCAGCAGGGACTGCGCCAGTCGGTTCAGCAGGCGACCGTGCTCCTGCAGCGGCTGCAACTCCGTGGGCAGCGGCGGCGGAGGTGGAGGTGGAGGGGGCGGCGCGGCGGTGCCTGCATGTGAGCGTAGAATTTCATGTGAGGTCGCCTATAGGGGGGACAATTGGCGCTAGCTGCGATCGACGATGTCCGCCACAAGAATTATGGCAACCTTATCAAGAAGTCCGTGGGACTACGTCGGATATGCCACGAACGCTGCTACTTGTCCGACGTGATTTTCAGCGAAAACCGCTGGCAGAAGTGCGCGCCGAGTTTCAAATGGTTGCCCTTCATACGACCAACCCTCAGCCTTAGCTGTCCTGGTGAATAACCGTTGTCCGACAGCTGGTGTAGTCCCTGTTCAGAGAGCAGGAAAGCGCGATGCCTGTGAAGCTTAAGAAAAATAAAAAAAAACGGGCCTCCCGGAAAGGATGGCAAGATGAGAGGAGCGAAGGGCGTAGACTGCAGGAGGTGTTGGCGTCGGGGAAGGAGCCGTGACAAAGAAGGGGAAGGATCGTGTTGGGGCATTTGTGGCAGGGGTACGTGTTTCACTGCAGAATGTGTTAGACGAAGGATATGTTGCGCAGTACATATTCGGCAGTAAGGCCCAGCAGGGATAGGATTCTCTCGTGTCGTCCTTTAATGCCTAGCATGCACTTTTCTTTGAAGGTGCAGCTTCTACAGTATCTGCAGGCATTGTCACTGCTCTCGAAGCACTTGCTGCTTGCAGCGACCTCACACTGGCCGTCGTGTTGGGAGACTCAAGAGCATGGCCTGTTCGTTTGTCAAATCCACTTATGACTACTTGCACCCAACTGAAGCTTGGTGGCTCGCGCCACCGATTACACCTTGCTAGGGCCAGATGCGCGCAGCAGTCTAGCCAGCAATGTGGCGACGCCCAGCTAGGTATGTGTACAGCTAGCCCAGACACGGTGGAAATGGTGGCGCAAGCTAACAGCACCTGCTCGAAAAAGCTTTAGGAGCAGGTATTTTGAAATCTGAGTGTACCAGATGGAAAAGACTGCTCCGGAGGCTTCATAGACGTGTCGATGCCCATGCGACTAAGTACTCGCCTGGTGCGGAAACGGAGGCAGCAGTTCCGGGTAGCGTGACTGCCGATGAGGAGGGGCCGGGTCGCGAGGCCGCCGCCTCATTGGGCTCGCCTTCGGGCTGCTGTGGCGGAGACGAAGGTGCGGCGGGAGACGCGGGCCCCTCGGTCTTTGTGACTGGCGGTAGGCGCGGGAGCTGCTGGGGCTTCCCGGCTGAGGTCGTCGGGTTGGACGACGCCATCTTCAGAGCGCCCCTCTCTCCCTGCTGTAGTTGCTTCCTGTAGCACATAGAAGAGGGTAAAAGCGACAAGGCAGATGTTTAGCTACTATCCCTGTTATCCCCGCGGAAAGCCTCTGGTAATGTATGGTATGGTGTGGTATGGTATGTAGGGTTTTAACGCCCGAGAGCTGCATTGCGACTGTAAGAGACGCCGCAGAAGTGGTGACGGCTGCAACACCCGGAATCTTTCCTTCGAATTTTGCTGTGTAGTTCGTATCGGTTAAAATCAAAGTGAGCCCTTAGCATGTGGTCGCCGATCACTGGTAGTAGTGAGAGTAGTAATAAACTACCGTGGAAAGATTGCCCCTAGAAGCACCAAAAAGTGCATGGACCACACAGTCCTGGGTGCTCAAAGGTGAAACGTCGGCTCAGGCCGGTCTATCGGTAAGAGGTAGCTGGAATGAAAGTTTTGTGTGAACTGGTCCGCTCAGGCTTATGTAGGTGGGTGGGGTGGCAGCGGATTGAGGGAGACGGAAGCGTACACCTATCACGCAGTCTGGCCGGCAGGCATAAAAGAGGGAAGGTTCGCGTGCACGGCGAGTTCACGTAGCTCTAGTCCGTTGAACTCACAGTATGGAGGCCCCGGTGTTTTCCGAAGCGGTCGCGTTGGTCTGGTGCAGAGAGGCCTGGCCGGTGACGGTCTCCTGGGCAGGGCGGTCTGTCTTCGGTCTCGGGTCTCGAGCGCTCGAATGCCGCGTGCTGCGTGCTCCGGCCCACTTCTTCTTCTTCTTCTTGTTCTTCTTCTTCTCCCTCAGTAAAAATCTTCCTCCTCCCTCCTTTTCTTTTCGTCGTTAGGTGTCAGGCACTGGGAACGTGGAGTAACAGTTGTCGCTAATTTTCTCCTTTTTGAAGAAATTGGGATTTATTTAGGAAATAATTCTTGTTGCACAATTAAAAAAATATACGCACGGCAATATCTGAACTTTCTCATACAGTGCAGTTCCATCCGTTTCCACCCAGATTAATTTTATTAATTGCTGATGTGCTGCATATTTATATATACATATGTGCGCCCTTGGAAGTTTTATTGTTTGTCCGGAAACATTCGCAGTTCTCTGTACTGAGTGACTTTGTATGATCCCTCATGCGTCTCCGGCAGCTCACGGTATTTTTTTTTTCGAAGAGTGCGTTGGAAAAATGTGGTTTCCGTAATACTGGAGAGAATTGGTTTACTTTACGCGAAAGGTCGGTAACTATTGAAGTTAATACTGTCTGCATCGTACGTTACACTGGCACTTGGGGTACAGTCTTGTACAATTTACAGAAAATAAGGAACCGATTGCAATTAAAATTGCGTCATAAGGAATCTGACTGATTACGTGGTCATTTACAGCCCCCCAAAAAGGGACACACTATCGAAACGCAGCCGCCGAGGCCGGGTTCGATACCGGCCTCGTTTCAATGGAGGCTCAACACAAAGGCGCCAGTGTGCTGTGCGACGTCAGTGCACGTGAAAGGTCCCCAGGGAACGAGAGCGCACATGCCTCAGCCCGAGCATTTCCCCCCAGGGCACCCATTGCGGATGCCGTGGAACCTCCTACCCCACTACTAACTTACAATGACATACTTCAGCACTTAAGATTATCCCGTCGGGTCTACCCTCCGCCGGCTAAGACACTGGACAAAGGGGAGGAACGACACCTCCGAAAGCTACAGACCAACACTTACAACAACCCACGAAGACTGCATGCCATAGACCCGGAGTCATTTGACTCACACTGCAAATTCTGCGGGGAGAAGGCGGACCTGTACCATATGGTATGGGCGAGATATGTGAGAGAGTTACTGTTTCATTTCCTTTCCTCAAAGACGAATTTTCATCGCGATCTTGTTAATGGTCCGTTCAGCAGCCTTGGATGATCTTCGCATATCACTTCGCAAACGGGGACACGGTTGTTTATTTTGTTTTTTTAAATTTTCCACAACACTCACAAGGCCTCCCTTTAACCAAGTGGAACAGACGTTCCTCGGTTTTCGAGTTTCGCTTTTCCGGTGGTGGTGGTGGTGAAAACATTTATTAAGAATGAACAGGAGGTATGTCTGGATCAGCCCGTAAGGGACCGATCCTTACAAACTCTAGGTGGAGGTCCCTAGTATGGGACCCCAGTGGCGGTGGCCGCCGATCAGGGTCGCCTTCCAGTCCTCCCGGGGTTGGGTTGGGGATGGGGGGAATAGCCGGGTTGGAGGGGCAGGCCCACATCGTAGGTGTCAGAAGACACCGCACTACACTGCGGGCAGCTGCCGTTAAAGGAGGGGTCAAAATGTTTTAGTGCTGCCGGGCAAAGCAATGTATTGGTGAGAAGACGGAGAAGGAGCCGCTCATCCGCCTTCTTCAGGCCTTTACATGGGCGAGGGTAAAGGCGATAGCTGTCCTGATAATGCGTTGTAATATCTTTGTAGGTATAGTTCGGATTAGGATCGGGTTCCTGATCGGGTGGGGAGGAGAAAACATCCAATAGATTGTCGAACTCAATCTTATTTGTGACCTTATGTTGAACTCTGTCGAAACCTGCACTAAAGAAAAGATTGGATTGGATTGGAATAAACTTTATTTGTGCCTGCAGTTGGGCGCTCGCGCGCCCCGACGAGGGCCTACGTCGTCTACGAGGCTGCCGTTACTCGGCGCGGGTCTCCGCTCGCCGTTGCCGGCTCGCTGGGTCCCTGCCTTTCGAGCGCCCCGAGGACCTGCTGGACGGCCCATAGCTGTTGGTCATGGTCGTTGCTCTTCGCTGCTGCCTCCAGCCGCGGCGGGATTGTTCCTGATCTTGCTTCCCTTGGATTTCTGATGCAGTCCCACAAGATGTGCGTCTGATCTGCCGGCTCCCTCCGGCAGACTCTACACGTATCGGTCGGGTAGGTCTCGGGGTACATGCGATGCATCAGTCCCGGGCTCGGTAGCGATCCGGTCTGGAGCTGTCTCAGTAGTACCGCCTCCGCTCGACTCAGCCTCGGGTGCGGGGGTGGGAGAGTCCTGCGAGCCAGGCGGTAGGCCTTCGTGATTTCGCTGTAGTCGGTCATGCGGTCCTTGGCTCCGAACCACGTCGGACGGTGTGTTGCCGGGGCGCGGTTGGTTAGCGCTCGCGCCGCTGCGTGTGCCGTCTCATTGTGGTTCGCACTGCGTTCCGACGCGTCGCCCGCGTGCGCCGGAAACCACTTGATTCTTACTCTTCGGTCTTGCAGTTTAGTCGCTCGTAGTACGCGCTCGGCCTCCCTGCAGACTTGGCCTTTGGCGAAGTTTCGCACCGCCTGTCTCGAGTCACTCAGCACCGTGTAGCAGACTGCGTCGGCGATGGCCAGGGCGATGGCCACCTCCTCCGCTTGTTCCGCTCCGGCGTCTCTCACGCTCGCTGCCGTCCTCGTGGCGCCGGTCGACGCCTCTATGACGACCGCTGCGAAGGCGTTCCGTTGGTATTCGGCCGCGTCCACGTACCGCGCGTGCTCGTCGTTGGCGTGCAGGTCGATGAGAGCCTTGGCCCTCGCCGCTCTTCTTTCCTTGTTATACTCGGGGTTCATGTTCTTGGGTATGGGGTCGATTCTGGTCTGGCGTCGGACCTCTTCGGGGACGGGGAGCTTTGTCTCCGCGTCGTCCGAGTGTCCTATTCCCAGGTCGTCCAGTATCTTCCTCCCGGCTTTGGTCGTGGACAGCCGCTCCAGTTGAGAGGTCCGTTGCGCTTCGGCTATTTCTTCGAGCGTGTTGTGGATCCCGAGTTGTAAGAGGCGGGTCGTGCTCGTGGACTCGAACAGGCCCAGCGCCGCCTTGTACGCTCTCCTGATGATGATGAAAAGAAAAAACTTTGAGATCACTGCGGCGACCCGCATTGAAGTGTGGAGATGAATCGCAGACAAGTCGTCGTCGGGTCTCCACAAACATATTTGGCAGGACCCGCTCAGCCAGGCTGGAACGGGACAGCTCGCCGCCGGCCTTGTCACGAAATCCATGTTGTTGTTGTTGTTGTTGTTGTTGTTGTTGCCTTGGTGGCATGGCACATACCCACGACGGGGGATTGGCCAGGGTTCAGTGAGGAGAGCCCAAAGAAGGCAAATTCTGCGCGTGCTTGGCAGGTGTACTGGGGCTATCATCGTCTTCTGCGGCCGGACCACGATGGCACGCTATCGGATGCACTGCGAAAGCAAAACTTCCACATGCTGTATCGACGTAAGTGGCTGTTGGGACGTCTAAGTGTATTTTTCCGTGTTTAATTAACTAGTCACACCACATCAGCCAAGTTTTGCCGCGGCAACATTTTATCACACACTATCTATCGCAATCACTTTCACTAGTGCTTTTATCTTCAGGACAAAATAGCGGACACTTTTTGCTGACGCCACAGAGCCATACAATGCTTTCGCATGAAAAAAAATTGCCGCCGATTATGCTACTTCCTAATGCGAAATTTGAGCTCAGCTCATCAGCTGTGTCAGCTTTGATAGGTTGAGGCAAAGAATTCGAGCGAGGCATTACTTAACATGACATAAATTTAATTTCTTTGTATTCGGGGCAAATCTCCTTAGGTTTACAGCTGCGCTTACTGTGAACTTCGCATACTTAGAAATTAAGACCCCTATATCTATTCCGGGCAGGGTTATGAAATAATTTTTTCGTTTTCTCTAATATTGTGTTCCATCAACTTTTGACTTCGAGCGCACATACATCCAGCAAATGCCTGACGCGTGAAGCTGTGAAAAGCCCGGAGAGGGCAGTTAGAAAGCGAAAACAATATTGAAACCCCCAGGAGTACTTTAAATAATAATAATAAAAAAATACGTGGGAAACCAGCCTACGCGTGCTGCGGGAGTTGTGCATTGCAATGCCGGCTGAAACCGCTTCCTAATGGCCCTGCGCACACACACGCACTCACTCACTTGCTCCCGCAGTCAGCCTTCCCTTTCATCGTTATGCGAAGAAGAGACGTTTACAGAACTCGACTCGCAGCCTGTAAATACGCGCGTTCACTTCGAAACGCATGCCCCATTTGCGAACGAAATAACTCGCCCCGACACAATACCTATCCACGCGCACAGAAGGGAGATGTGTGTGTGCCGTGAACAGAACCTAAATGGCGAACGCACTTTGAAACAGCGCGGGCCCTATTCATAAGCGAAAAAAAAAATGCTGGGGACTCCCGTCTGAATGGAAATTATAAGCGGCTCGTTTCGTCGTCTGGGTGGCCAGCTATAAAAGTTTTACGCCATTCCCACCCCTGCTCCTTATTTTTTTTTTTTTTACTCGCTTATTTCCATCTGTTCCCTCTGCCCCCTCATCGACGTCGTTTTTCTTTGAAACTGTCCCGCAAAGCATCGGTTTGCCGCCGGCAATCGAGTCTGCGAAAAAGGGCCCGCCCTCTGTATCTCGGTTTACTTTGTGCCGATTACCGGCGACTGAACGGGGCAGTCTGGCTCGCGGTCGGTCGTTTTGCATAGACGATTGAAAGCGCCCACCGGTCTCAGCTAGCTCCCTATTTATGCAGGCCGCCTTTTTTTTTTTCATGCTGTTTTTTGAGAGCGAAAGCTCTACTCCTCCCGTACAAAGCTGAAGGTCATGTGGCTATGAAATTTGACCTTCAAACCAGGAGGCTTGGCTCTGACGTCATGCCACGTGACTCGCCGCAGCTGCGCGCGTCGAGCCGACGGCGCTCGCTCGCCTCGCAACTATCGAATCACGTGACTCGCTGCGCCTCGTATGCGTATGCGGAGCAGACGGCACTCTCGCAACTGCCGGAAATCGCATGAGGCGCCGTGTGGCGTCTGCTTACTACTTTCACACAAAGCCGTGTGGCGTCGCGTGGAATAGCGGCCCACTTTCAAGAGTCTTCGATCGCAGCGCCGTTACCGGCCGCGGGCTACACTGCCTCTTCTAGTACTCCAAGCGATGGGCAGTGTCCGCCGCAGTAAACCCTGCCTTCGCTCCCTCTCCGCGGGGATTATCTTAGGTCCCTGGAATGAAATTGGACATGCTCGGTCCCTGTCGCCCACGTGTGAAGGCACGTCCGACACTGCATATTGGATGGAGGCTGCCTGTCCATGGCGTGTACATCTGGTTGTACTATGTCGCCACAACCTGCAGTCACTGTCTCCCCATTTCCCGATGCCACCGGTACCCACTTGCTTTCCGGCGGGTTCACGCTTTCCCCTGGCTTGGTGCTCGGCTACTGTGCCCCAGGTGAAAGAGGGGGAAATGGGTCTTTGGCGCCATCTCATTCTGACCAAACACGCTAGCCACGGTGCCAACGTTCCCATGACGCTACCTCCCCGTTTCTGTTCCTTCTTCTCCAAAGCCCCTCTTTCCCAAGCGTAGAGTAGCAGGCCCGAGACTAAGACCTAGGCCCATCCTTCCACATTTCCATAGTAAAGCTTCCTCTCACTCTGTCTTGCTGAAAAAGCAACAACAGGCAGTATGAACGGTGGTGAGGTGTAATATCTCCGACACGCCGAGGATGTAAGTGCACTCTAAACAAGAATACGCCTATACGGGTGTAAAAAGGGAGCAAGCTCTCCTCTACACTCTAGACAGAAAGGAGTGAAAAGGGAGTGAAGTCCCTTTTGACTCCTTTTCGTTTCGTGTCATCAACGAGAAAGAGGCGGTTGCCGGAGGCCCAATCTGCGTGTTTTCTACTGGTGCGGCGGCTCTGATTTGAGCTCTCGGACGACGCCGACGAGCAGGATGCAGCCGTCGCCGCTGCGGCGCAGGACGAAGAGGAAGGGGCGCGTGAGGGCGAACTCGACGTCGGCGGCTGTCGAAGGCGCCCCTGGGCGCTGCTGAGGGGCGGCGGCAGCAGCGTCGGGCGCCGGTCTCCCTTCGTCCAGCACCAGCGTGGCCTTGTGCAGGAAGTCGCCGACGCGCACCTCTCCCGTGGGCACCAGGCCGCCGAACTCGGCCCCCGGCATGAAGGCTTGGCGCACGCCCGCCCGGAACAGGGTCGTGTTCAGCGTGTACCTGGGAGAGGGGGGAAGAGACGCAGCAACTACTGTCTCTCAGCCAGGATGCAAAACACTCGAAGCGCGCCGTGGAGGAAAGGATGGAGGAAGGAATTAGGCTAAGGAAACCTTCCGATCGATATCGACTTCTTTGAGTTTCTTAAACGTGCACTGAAGAGGAATCTGAACTAGTCTTTTTGCCGCGGGAACTCGATCTACACGCTCCCAGCATTCCTAGAAACTTCGATTTATTGCCCTGTGCGGCCGATTTTCCTAATTAAATCGGATTAAGCTTACGGCTCCCGCCCCCTTTTTTTTTTAATTCCCTGCATACGGTGGGAGGCGTCGACCAACGCATGGAGTGCCTTTCGGGCAGTTGCGTGGCGACTTTGCTTTCGCTTTTATTTTGTTTCTTTTAGGTTTCCTTGAATAGATAGGTCTAGTCAGAGACTACATAGCTGCAAATTAGGCCCACAGAAATAAAAATACGAGTGGGCTCTTTGCTTTCGTCGACCACTACGTATCACTCCGCTGATGGCAGAGCGGCACGCCGCCACGGGACTAGGTGAAAGGTTGGTCGGCTCCTCCCACCGTTTGCGGGGAATTAAACAAAAAACGCGGGAGCCCGACGTTAATCCGATAATTCGAAGTTTCTAAAAATGCTCGGAACGTGTAGATCAAGTTGCAGCGGTGAAAATACGAGTTCAGATTCCTCTTCAGTTCACCTTTAACACTCTGCATACGGGCATTGTTTTCATTTTTAATGCGATATTAAAATCATATTCGGAGAAAAAAGGCGTCATCGGTCATCAAATTCTCCCATTGGCTGGAGGGAAGTAACGTCACCAGTCCGGAAGTGACCTCATCAGCTCCACCAAGCATGAACAGTTTCTAATGCTGTCTTGTTGCCAACGCACAACGTAATTAGGTGTGTCTGTGAATCTTTTTCATTTTGCAATCGAAATCCTGCGTCTGCGGTCGGGGATTCGATCCTTCTACCGCTGACTGAGCAAACGAACGGTACTGGCGATAGCGTGTATAGGTGGAGCGACGAGTACTGGAACTCCAAGCTGTGGACGCGTTGGTGTGAAAAATGTGTGCCTCCCAAAAGGGAGTTCTTCAGTCGGTACATTTAGAAGATTCGAACCCTTCCCTAGCGCGTGGCTGCATAGCCTGCACTCTGAACAGGAAGGAGTAAACAGGGAATAAGCTCCCCTGTAGCTGACTGCGCTATAGGACAGCTTACTCCCTTTTTTACTCCCACAAAGGCCTATTCGCCTTTATAGAGCGCACCTGGCCTCCGCCCTGGTGAGGGGCAGCTCGACGCGCACGGTCCTGCGCTTGAGGAGGCCGTGCAGCTTGGCGAGGAAGGCCGGCGTGAGCTGGGCGCGCAGTTCCTTGAGGCGCGGCGACCGGTCCGGCACGAGCAGGAGCAGCGCGACGCTGCCGGCCCGGTAGGGCAGCTCGAGCGCCTTGGCGGCCACCGGCTCCTCCATCTCGGCGTACGGGAAGCTGCCGGTGCCGCCCACGTACTCCAGCTCCACCGAGGTGGACAGGTTCGGCTTGAAGGCGCGCTTCTCGGCGCACCGCTGGAACGGCGGCTCCAGCAAGCCCTGCGCACGTGGTCTTCGTGTCACTGGCTGAACAGCTGTGGTCAGATGAAACGAAGCGGCAAATGTCTTTAAAAAGAGGCCCTCCAACTGATGCTCCGGTGGCGTCGACACACGATTGTGGCATCTAAGTCAACCGCCCTGCACCTGCAAGCGGCTACTACAGGTGCAAGGGAGCAGACAGCACACCCCTGCAAGTACCCCGTTGAGTAAGGGGAAGAAAGTGGGACCTCTGGCTGGATACGTGGTGTGTATACCACCCTAAACACGAATACGTCCATTTGGAACCAGTAAGCGAGTAAGCTGTCTTCTAGCGCACATCCTTTTGTAAAAGGGAGTGCATTTGAGAGCAGCTTATTCCCTTTTTACTCCTTTCTGTTCGGAGTGACACTAGGGTGAGACACACAGCCGGAGCCAGCTCGCAAATATTCAGGAGAAAGAGTGGCGAACAGAAAATGTGCACACTATTAGCAATGGGCTCGGTTGGTGGAAGATAGGAGAGAACATTCAGAAGAGCCTCCATCTTGCTGCGTGCCCAGATACCGACTGAAAGTGATTGTGACAGAGACGGTACCCGGAAGTAGAAGGCCGAGGCCAGCAGCAGCTTCGCGGTCGGGTCGACGGCGTCGGGGGCCAGCACCTCTCCCAGCAGCGGGCTGCTGGCGGCGAACGCGTCGTTCACCGCGTCGGCCACGTCCTCAGCGCCGCTGGCGTTGAAGGCCACCCTGTCTACGCTGCAGCGCAGCTGGGACATGAGCAGTTGCTCGCACGACGCGGCCACCTCCAGGTTGCGGCTCACCAGGAGCCTGCGTCCGTTGCATCCCATTGGAGAGTCCTATAGCACAGCGCTATACCCTGTGCCACAATACCGTATTCCGCAAACGCCAGCCGCCATATGCGCAGATAGCCTATAAAAGGGGACAGGCGCGCCCCCACCTGGGCCATCTGTACTTATTCCATCACCTACACGCAGATGCCAAAACAGCTGCTGTGTGGCTGTGGCGAATAGATGGAGAGAGCTTGTGCCACCGTGCTTGCACCGTACCCTAGAGGGACAGGTGACTGGAAAAACGCGCGTTGACCGAGAACCAGCTATGGCGGACCTGTATGCCATCGCGGCCTGGGCGTTGGCTGCTCCCCGCTCGATTGCCTGCAGTGTGGTGAGCACGGCTGCCTGCAGGTGCTCGGCCTTTCCGGCGTCGGCCACCAGTTGCGCCAGCTGTGCCTGGGTCTCGCCGCGGGCGCACGCCTGGGCCGACAGCAGCGCGCCGGCTACGGCCGCCGGGCACAGCACCACGTTGTGCTCCAAGTGGGCCGACACCTGCACCCACCACGTGTCGTCGTCAGTGCCTCACGGGTACACGATAGAGAGTTTTAGCATAGCGATGACATACTGCCGTAGGATGACATACCGGACCAGCCTAGCGCGCATGGGCAGTGACCACTTGAGGGTTCGCTTGTGTAGCCAGCATCTGTCTTCTCCTGTGGAGACGCGCTATAGCGTGAGCCCTTAATCTCAGCCTACTGGGCATGCGCACAGCCAGGCTAACACACCCACGTGGCCCCTGCGGCCAGTGGTTAGGGCAAGGAAACGAATTGCGGACTGTACCTCCAGTTCTTTCTATTCTGTTGCCGGGATGAAAATGGTCAGTGATCCCGCTGATTTACTGCCGATGGTTTTACTGTCCCGTGCCGTGCCGGCTCTGAGGGCTGGGAGTGTTAAGTAAGCAGGTTGGTGGTTTGGTTTATGGGGTTTAACGTCCCAAAGCGACTCAGGCTATGAGGCACGCCGTAGTGGAGGGCTCCGGAAATTTCGACCACCTGGGGCTCTTTAACGTGCACTGACATCGCACAGTACACGGGGCGTGAGGTTCCTTACAAGCTGTCGCGGTCATCTCATCTCTCCAGGGTGAGGAACAGGGGGGCGGTACCTTGTCACCCTTAATACCTCGCGCCACACTAAGCCCGCAGAACGCAGAATGGGAACACCGAACGATGAAACAGCTTGGTTTAACAAAGTTGTCTGCTGGCGTAGTTTTGAAAGCGCTCGGAAAGACAAGCATTTGTCCCGTCCATTTCTCTTGTCCTTGTCTTTCCGAGCGCTTTCAAAATTTAGGATGGAACACTTGAGCTCAGATGTTCTGTGTCTCGTTGAGTTCAGGTGTTCTCATTCTCTGTGTCTTGCGTAGCGCAAGCTTTAAAGTCCCTTACGTAAGCCTAATCCAACCGTCGTTAGTCTCCGTGCTTACCAGCTGGAAGAGGGACAGGCCCAGCTTGTTGAGTGCCTGGACGGCGGGGCTCTCGACAGGCTGCTTGGCCCCGGGCTGTTGGACCTTGGTGGCCGAGCCCACCTTCCGGGGCGCGGCACCCGCGGGGACCTTCTGGCTGATGTCGGTGCTGCTCATGGTGCGCGGAGGAGCTCGCACGCGGGGTTGAGGTGGCGAGGACCGCCCCACGCGAAGGTCACAGGGCAGTGCGCGGCCCTTGTGAATGGGGTTCGACCGGCGCCGTTGCTTCTTGGTGGGCTCTGGACTAACGGAACACCTCCAGATGACCGGCGGTGACTTCTTCTTCTTCCAGATCTTCTTCGTGGTCTGAAGAACGTGCCTCTCTTCCTTTTCTTCCACTGCTTTGCTGTTGTTGGCCACTGGCTGAGTGGCACATACCCACGGAAGCCTTTGTCTAGCACAGCCTTAGACGTCCAGCATGACTTGATCGCCCGAGCCACCAAGATAGCTACGGCAAATGAGACTCTGGGCTAAAGGCTCCACGCACTGGGGTCCTCCCTCCAATCTTAGCTGAAAACAAATATTTTTCTTTATCTCTGTCCCCACACAGTGCGAGATTGCCCCGGGTGCGTTGCATGTTCAATGAGGAGAGACACATGGACATCACTAAGTTAGATAGTCATCGGTGAAATATGGAGTTCAATGCAAATGTTTAAAATTATAACGAATAGAGAAATCCCCCTGACGCAATGGTGTAGTCATGGAGAGATTCGCACACTGGTTTTAGGACACAGTCCCTGGCGTTTGCTGTTTTCTTCTACTGCCAGTAACGTCAAGACCGTTTTGCAACAGGGATCCCTGATGCTAGAAATCATTTCCGAACTGTAATGGCGGAATCGTTTTCCGCCTTGGTTTAATCGGACTTGAATCGAGGGGCGGGAAAAAAATTATAAATTCAGTTTTCTCAGAAATAAATGCGCCAGCAGAACAAGCTTCAGTCTGGCTACTAAGAAATCAAAAATGTTTTATTGTTAGTCCGTGGTTTTGCTGTACGTCTTATAAAGGAGATGTCCCAGAACTTGGCACAAGAGTTTGTGATGGGTACATAAATTAGCCGTCTTGACAGGTATGAAATCAGTACGGAAAAGTGTGCACAAGGATAACGAGCATCTTAGTAGCAAAAGAAAAAGAAAATCAGCATTGATTTGTTCGAATGGTTTGGTTTGGTTTATGGGGTTTAACGTCCCAAAGCGACTAAGGCTATGGGAGACGCCGTAGTGGAGGGCTCCGGAAATTTCGACTGGATGGTGTGACTAAAGTGGTTCATGACATCGATCGGAGTGCATGTGTTCCAGGGTTTCAGGTTGAGGTTCAGAACCAGGAATGCTTTATTAGCGCTAAGTGAGTGAGTGAGTGAAGAAACTTTATTTCCGCCAGAAGAAGACCCGTGCTCCTCCGGGTCCGCACGCAGGCGTCCGGGGAGGGGCAGCGTCGCAGCTGGAAGACTAGCAACGGTATAGTCGCGCAGCTTCTGCTGCCAGGCGGGTAGCGTATCGTTGTATGCTAAGGTCGGCACTTCTGAGTATGGTCTCCCATTCCTCTGCATTATTGATTCTGCCATATCCTGGGGCACTGGGGCATCTCCATAGTATGTGTTCGAGTGTAGCGGTATGCCCGCAGAACCCGCACACCTCCGCATCCTCCCTCGTGTCACCTCCTGTCCAGCTCCTCCAGAGCGGGGATGCGAAGTTTCTAGCTTGGAGTCTTCTCCAGTCATAGGCCTCAGCCGAGCTAAGCGATCTATCCGGAGGAGGATATATCCTTTTGTTCTTTTTCTGAATGTCTGTGATGCTATTAAAGGTATTGGTTTCCTCTTTAGTGCTGAATTCGTATGAGGTGTCCACGGCTCCCCGAGGTAAAGAGGAGCGGGCGAGCCTGTGGGCGGCCTCGTTTCCAACCAGACCCGAGTGGGCTGGGGTCCAGATAATTAGAATATTGTGGGCTGGGATAAAGTCTTTTAGATATTTAGCCGCCATTTCGTGGATGCGTCCCTTGCTGTAATTTCTAATTGCGTCTTTGCAGTCGCTTACTACGTATTTGGTACCTGGCTGAGTTAGAGCGATCGCTATTGCAACCTCCTCCGCCACAAGGGGTTTTAAGTCAAGGTGTCTTACAACGCGTAACGTTCTGCCTGAGTCCCCGACGGCTACGGAGACGGTGTCTCCTAGCGTGCCTACCGCGGCATCAGTGTAGGCCACGGTTCCCTGTGGCATCTTGCCTAGCTTAGCAGTCAGCTGTGCGACCCTGCTTTTCCTTCTGCCTTTGTCGTGGATGGGATGCATGTTTCTAGGTATGGGAGCGATAATAAGATGCTCTCTTATTTCTCTTCCCAGATCTGTTCTGGTGTTCACTGTGCTATCTACGGTTGCCCATTTCGCTAGCTGTAGGTATTTCCTTCCTGCGGGTGTGGATGTTAGCCTTTCGATTTGCGATGTTCTAACCGCTTCAGTCAGTTCTCTCCAATTGTTATGCAGGCCCATTTTCTCCAGTATATCATTGGACGTGGAAATGGGCAGCCCTAGCGCTCGCTAAGTGCTTCCTGCGCTCACTTGTCACGCGACCTTTACACATCACTCACGCTCGTCAGAGCCCCTGGCGGGCAGACTACTGTGATTACTACTACTACTGACTACTGTGTGACTAGGTGATTTGTGAGCGTTATAGAGGGACAGCTCACAATGCGATGAATCAGAAGCCGTTGGATAAGAGACAAGCAGTCGGCATAAGTTAAGAACGAAAATTTTCTAGAATCTTCGTCAACGCATGCTTTTTTATGAAGCTCTCACTCCCTCTCTCTACCCTTCTGCCATCAGTCGGAGAAGTGGTGCAGTGGAGAGGTCCGACTTGACGTCTACTTTGCCGTTTGCAGGCACCGGATAATATACTGCTGTAGTGGCCTCGTCAGGTATTTTGCTTTTTTTTGTTCAAAAAGCATACGGAACCGTCGTATGTGACGATACTAGAAAAAAATTCTGCAGAGACATTTAAAACTTCTTACATGTGGGAATGCCAAATCATTACTGTCCCTGAGTGCATAGACACCCACCCCCACACACACGCGCGTATGACATGACACCATACAGAACGCTTTACGAGGAACTGTTGCATCGCAATTTGGATGCGAAATTTGTTTTTGAGGAAAGGAAATGGCGCATTAACTGTGTCACACCTCGGTGGACGCCTCAACCGCGCCTTAAAGGACGATGTAAAGAGTCTGGTCAGGCATAGAATTGAAGGTGCATATGTCGTCGGTTCGAATCCCTCTAGCAAGCTAGCCTCTAGCTTGACCAGCACATGGAAGCTACATGCAAAGAGAAATCTTATGACGTCACCCGGAACGCTGTACTACAAACGGTTGCTCACAGTTTTGGTACGAATGCTGTTCGGAAAAAACGCGCCACATTGAGGTAGGCCAATTGAGAGTATATATAGACGAACGACGTCTATAATTGTCTGAAGTGGCGGTGCTCGGTTTGCTGTGTGCGTCATACGGCGCCTGATGTCACCATCCCTGCCATCGTTAGAATTATCTGTTCCATCTGGAAGTACGCACTCACTCACGCAGACACGCCGGGTTTTCTTGTAATGAGACTTGTACTGCTTTCGCATTAAAAAAGAGAGACAGAGAGAAAGAAACAAGACGCATGGTAACAAGACGCATGGGTAGAATCAGTAGAATCCTTGAGTTGCTGTAGTCCACGAGTGGGCTGTTGGGACCGTGTTCTCAGCCACGGCAAACGAATATGCACCTGTCCCTTTTAAGGCGAAAACCTTTAATGCTCATCTTTGTCGACTGAAGGCTGTCAGCAGAAGCTTGTCAACAGAGGTGGGACGCTTTTGAAGGATGTCTACTGAGATATGTGAGATTGATTGCAGAACATTTTATTCGCCGGAAAGAGCTTGGTAAGAGGTCGCGTTAAGTGGTCGAGAGTACGCAGCCCTCGACGACTTTGTCAGCCCACTCCACCGCCAAAACTTGCGTTCTGGGGTTAAAGCTAGCCAGCACGGTCTCCCACCGCTCGAGAGAAGGAGCAGTAACTAGATCACCCGGAGGTGGCTCTATTTTGCAGTCCCGCAGGATGTGATCATAGGTGGCTCGTTGGCCACAGTGTTTACAATTTGGGTTGTGAAGATATGTGAGATAGTTACTGCGTAATTTCCTTTCCTCAAATACAATTTTCATTTTCTTCATTACGGCCCCTCTTTCTTCTTTCACTCCCACTTCCTCCCTTCCTGTACGGCGCGGTTCAGGTGTCCACCGAGATGAGAGAGAATTACTGCTCCATTTCGTCTCAAAAAGTGTTGCGTTGAAAGGGAAAGGCATCGTGCCGAACGGGTGGTGGCGTTCCGTGGACACCCCCGCAGCGCTACAACGCGCTGTCGCGTTCCACTCCTAAAGGCGAAGCTTAAGCGTTATTCATTAGCAGTTAATTAGTATTTAGTCATTAATCAGTATTTGCCAGTAATTAGTAATTTGTTATGACTCGGTAATTAGTACTTAATTATGTGCGACGTCATCCAGTGGTGACGTCACCAGTGCCACAGAGGCAGTCAAGGTGGTGCGGAAAACGCTTTCGCCGCTTTCGCCTCAAAGTGCCTTCTGAATTTTTTTTTTTTTTCGGTTCGTTTCCGGTGGAATGTTGTCGTCGGCGGGCTTTCAGCAAAACCTGCGCTTTCCCAAAGTGGCGCTGAAGGCGCATTGGCGACGCTTCTATTCAAACAGGGTGCCAAGGTGGCTTGCGTTGTCAGTTTCGCAACAGGATTTGCAACGTCAGTGCCGCTTCCGGACAAACAATACATCTTTGCCCGAGAACGAAAGGACGGTACCGGCAGTGTCCATAGATGTTTATGTGTGTTTTCATATATACTGATCGCCTGGTTTCGCAAACAGTCTGGCGCTGCATCGAATGCCGCGTGACAGATCGGCAGAACGCTGAGCAAAGCAGACGATTTCCGCGTTTGCTCCAGCGCGCACTTCCGGTACACCGTGGGACAGCCTGGCTTCTTTTCCTGTCTGCTTGCATCTCCTGTTCTAGCTCCCCTTGTTTTTCTTTGGTTTTCCTTCTATTTGTGCGTTATTTTGTTTCTTTTTCTTTTTTAGCTGTCGTTCTTACGCCCATACTCGCTCGTTTTCCGGAGACAAAACATCGCCGTCGTCTGCTCTCGCGAGAGTCGCAGACGAGTTTCGCCAAGGTTCGCTCTCTCTCTCTCTCTGTCCCTCCCTCCCTCCCTCTGGAGGCTCTGTGTATGTACAGGGTGGGGCGTTTGGAGAAACAGATCTGCATAAAACGTATACGTGAGCCGGACTCGTCGCCGCGTGGCTTTCAAGGCTGCTGAGGTGCCGTCGCTGTTGTTGTTGCAGGAGCATCGCGTCGCACGTTGCCCTGCGTAGATCGGCGACGGCTGGAACGACGGAAGCCGCGGTTAGGTTAGCTCGTTTTTACGAAATAAACAGTGCAGCCCAGCGGGAGCTGAAAGACTTAGCGTCAGCCAATCAGAGCACCGAGCACACCGCCGCTCAGCGTTATTCTGCGGATGTTCGTCGTCTGCTGCTGCACAGCGAGGAAGCAGACGATGCCGAAGCCGTGTATGCGACTGTAGTCGTCTGTTTCATTGGATAAAAGCAGACGATACTGGAAACGTGCATTGCGGTTCCTATCGTCTGCTGAGGACGAAATCAAACAACGCTGAAAACGCTTGGTGCGACTCCTATATCGCACCTCGCGTTTTTCCAGCTAAGTGATATTTAAATGAATACCCCCCACCTTCAGCGCTTAAGGGGCTTCCAAATGACGGAATACTTTCGATTCATATTCACCTGGCCGCCGCCCTGCGCGCGAAGGAGGGAGATAACACATAGCTTTCCTCGTTTATTCTTGATTCTTAAAAAAATTCTTCATAAATCAGTTTACAGCAAGGGTCGATAAGCAGTTGGTAGGCCATGGGCAACGTTTACCAGTAACTTGGATCGGCATTTGTGCATTTTTCACCTTTCTTAGCATGCATGTATCTCTGTGTAGTAGTAATAGTATGCAGTATGTGCAATGCAGTGCAGTTTTAAATTTACGAGGTCCGTGTCAGGTAACAGAGTCATTATTTCGAAATGTATGCTTGCACGAGGCATCCGCCTGACCAGGCAACCTAACCTCAAAAGCAGATGCACCTAATTTAATTGTGCAGTTATGCTCCGGCCACATTTATGGCCGCGCCACATACTGTCCTTACGTTGACTGTTCCTCCGCCACGAAGGAATATATTCTGTTGTTTCAAAGCCTTTCTTGTAACCTAAACAACAATGTAATCTCAAAGCGACATCATAAGCGCAAGTATTTTGCTACCTCTGCTTCGTTTATTTGGACGGAGCGTTAAAAATGTCGATCTCGTTTGCCGCTGTAATTTTCTGGCGGAGTAATGCAGCACCTTGCAGTCTCTTTTATTTGTAGAGGCATATCTTTTGTCCAAGTGGCTCTATGTGCGAATTAGTGAGACAGCCCGCTCACATGGGTATCATCATCATCAGCCTGACTACACCCACTGCAGGGCAACAAAGGCCTCTCCCATGTCTCCCCAATTAACCCTTTCCTTCGCCAGTTGCGGCCACTGTATTCCCGCAAACTTCTTAATCTCATCCGCCCACCTAACTTTCTGCCGTCCCCTGCTACGTTTGCCTTCTCTTGGAATCCACTCTGTTACCCTTAACGACCAGCGGTCATCTTGCGTTCGCGTTACATGCTCTGCCCAAGCCCATTTCTTCCTCTTGATTTCGACTAGGATGTCATTAACCCGCGTTTGTTCCCTCACCCACTCCGCCCTATTCCGATCTCTTAACGTTACACCTATCATTTTCCTTTCCATAGCTCGCTGCGTTCTCCTTAACTTAAGCTGAACCCTCTTTGTTAGCCTCCACGTTTCTGCCCCATAGGTGAGTACCGGTAGGATACAGCTGTTGTATACTTTTCTCTTGACGGATATTGGTAAACTGCCATTTATGATCTGAGAGAACCTGCCATATGCGCTCCACCCCATTCTTATTCTTCTAGTTATTTCCCTCTCATAATCCGGATCTGCGGTCACTACCTGCCCTAAGTAGACATATTCTCTTACTACTTCCAGCACCTCGCTACCAATTGCGAACTGCTGCTCCCTTGCTAGGCTGTTGAACATTGCTTTGTTTTTCTACATGTTAATTCCTAGCCCCACCGTTCTGCTCTGCCTGTCTAATTCATTGATCGTGCTCTGCAGTTCTTGTCCTGAGTGGCTTAGCAAGGCAATGTCATCAGCGAATCGCAAATCACATGGGTAACGGACAACTTAATGTACAGCGAGGATGAACAATATAAACTATGAATATAGGGGGCGCTACCTGTTGCCTTATGCACATATGAGATATGGGAGGTCACCTAGGGACCTCTACAGGGTTGTTATTGCGAATGGCTGCTTTTGAAGTCGTGCCACCTTTTAGGACCAATTACGGTCGTCAAATGCTTCGCTTTCAAATCCCGAACCTTCTTAAAGGGAAGCTGAAGAGTTTTTCGAATTCATTAAAATTCTCACGTGTGGATGTGGGAACTTTATAAATCATTCGGGTGAAATTTTTTTACAGATTCATAACTTAGGAGCGACGTAATCACCGTTTAAAATTACGCGGTAGCTCCGCCCCCCGCGGTCCGCCGAGCGCTGCTGATGACCCTGACGATGCGAGCCAAAACCGGAAACCGCGGAGTGGTGACATAAACACCGGTGATCCGTCGCTTCACAGCCTCCGCGACCGTGCTTGTTTCTGCGTGCGTGCCATCATAAGCTGCTTCGAGCTGCCGTGTGTTTCTTTATTTGTGCGTTTTTATGTTTGTGGTGAGGTACAGAAAGGTGTGCAGCATCGAATGAAGCGGTGGACCCATCATGCCGGCGTTCTGCGCAGCCCTCGGCTGCACGAACATCCGCGGCCGCGACGATGTGGTTTTTCATTATTTCCCGCAAAATAAGAAGCTATCCGCGAAGTGAGTCGCTGCTGTGAAGCGAAGGGATTTCAAGCCGTTGAAGGCAACAGTGCTATGCTCTGGCCACTTTCGTGATTAGAACTATCATCAGAGCCTGTCGACAATGCATTCACTGGGCCTGTCAACAGTCAGCTCGACTGAAACCCGGTGCAATACCGTCTGTTTTCTGATAATTTCATTAATTTCTTGGCAGCACCAGCAGTCTTCATCATTCCCCTCTGGAATGCAGCGGACGGAGGAACACCTGTTTTGGAAGTAAAGTGTTTACAATGACATCACTCAACTGCCAGGAATACATTTCTAATAACGCATGTAGTCGTAAAGAATTGCCGACTGCCGCATGGCTTCATACATTAATAATAATATTATATAATTGTGCGTCAAGTGTGCTACAGCCAGCCTTGCGATTCGTCCTGCTCGGTTGCAGCACGAGTCCATCTAGTTAGTGAAAAAATCCCTTGCCGCTACATCTGAGAACAAGCACGATAAAGGCGGCGCAAACGGATGAAAGTATTCTTACAAGGACTTGCAGCATGAACCAACTCGAATAAACAAGGATTTTAATTTACTGCTAGCTCCCATCTTGGCACGCAAAACGTAAGGCGCACGTTTGTCACCTAGACGAGTTTTGTCGCAAAGCGCTGCGAAATTGTATGTTATGAATCCAGCCGGCATGCAGCTACTATATGAAGTAGTGCCAGCATAAAATTTGCGTGCAAAAAGAGCCTGATAACTTCTTGCGCATGCCAATGATCTTTGTGGATTACAAGCAGATTTGCGGCAGCACTGACAAGCGCCAAGACAAAAATGCCGACGATCGCATCCCGCTTACATTGTATTAGGAAAATTACGTCAGGCAGTGCTATACTGCATTTGCTCGACTAAAAATTCATCCATTGTATCTCTGAATGTAATTTGGCAAGAAAAGTATACTTACCAAAGTCATTTCCAACACGGGGAGATGCTGACACTTCGCTTTCGTTCGAGTCAAAATCACGGCTTGCGCCAGCATCGTTTCTTTCTTGGAGAGGTTTGCTCTTTGCAATCGGTTCTAACATGAGGGGATGACACCAAGATACTCCGGGTAATCTTCGATGTGTTCCATCGTCGTATAAGAAGCAAACCAACAGCCTCGAACCATTGAGCGCCGCGGTTCATGCGCAGCGGCGGCGGCCGAGCCGACCGAGCCAGCGCCATTGCTGACGTCACGAGGCGCCCAACCAATCACAGGCGGCAACGAGGCGCGCGAGCTCGCCCGAGGCTGCTGCTGCACTTATAGCCAAAATAAAATAGGTTTGCGCTTTCCTTTGCCTAATTTCGACGACAAATTCGAATTCAGAGGGTGAAAAAGTGTAAAGTGCACCTCTCCACTCAATTTTTACGGGAAACCTTTCAGCATCCCTTTAATTCTTACGGCGAGCTTTAAAAAAACCTGGCATTCAATTTGATTTGTTGAGTACTTATATTTATTGTATGTTTCTGCTCCTTAGACCAAAATGCATATATGTTTCAGTATAGTTCTGGTTCGTTTATCATTTTCGTCATCTCAATGCTTGTGACTTTCTTTTCAAAGCAAATTCTGCTTTAACCTTCGTTACCCTTTGTTGTTATCTGAGCTGTGTTGCTGCCGCTCTTTTCTGTAGGAAGCGGTTGCACTCCTTTGTCAAGTCAATCTAAGGCTTTTTGGGTGCACCTCCTAACATCACCTGATGTGGAAATAAAGGCATTTGTATTTGTATACTTATACGGGGGGGGGGGGGGGGGTAGGAACGTGACGTCACGGACACCATTTTGTTGTCCAGCGCGTGCTTCAGCAGTGCATGCCGGAGGAGCAGGAGGCGATATTATCCCATTAGACAAGCTCGCAGCCCTTCGCAGTGCTCCACAGGAAACAAAATGGGGGCCTCTGTGACGTCAATGAATACTTTAATAAAATGTCGCACCCGGTATGCGAGCACTTTCGAAGCCCGGCACTGCTTTTCGCCGCGCTTTCGTTATTTTTCAGCGCTGTACGCATTTGCGTGTCGGCGTCCGTGCACTCGGTGCCTCATGTATAATAGATGAGGCGCTCTTTCTTGAGCTCGGCTCGGCGACCCGGGATGCGTGCACTGCGGAGTACACTCCGGTGGCCATTGTGTGTATAGCATGTATACGCGGGCTCTCGCGTGCAGCCCTGTAGCTGGTAGGAGAGAGGGCTACGGGATGCGCCTTGGGGCTGAAGGAATCGTTGCGTGAGCGGCCACGGCTCGCTGCTGCCTTTCAAGACGCGAGCAGCGGGTTGGTTGTCTCGGAGGGGGCCTCGTTTTTTATTTTTTTTTTCTCTCTCTGAGCTGCTCAGTCCGGGCTGGTCGCGCGGGCAGTGGCGATCGTCATGCCGCTGCACGTGCTTGGGGAAAACTCTACGACCTGTCTTGACCAGCTCAGATAACTCTGGGAATATTGAATGAGTATCAATGGACAGAGGCGGATTTCAGAGCGCACCTCCTCCCTAATTAGAAAACTCTGCGACCTGTCTTGACCAGCTCAGATAATCTTTGGTTACAGGCGCGAAAAAAGACAGAACACAAGACAGAAAGACGGGAGGAATGCTTCGTCCCGTCTTTCTGTCTTGTGTTCTGTCTTTTTTCGCGCCTGTAACCAAAGATGAACAGTTACCAACTTGCCCAGCAAGACATTCTTTTAAGCAGCTCAGATAACTCTGGGAATATTGAATGAGTATCAATGGACAGAGGCGGATTTGAGAGGGGACCGCCTCCCGCTTGCTAATGAGGGAGAAAATGTTTATTTAAAAAAATCTGAACCGAGCATGAGATTTTTTTTAACCTTTTTCTTCCTCTCTTCTTTCACTCCCTCCTTTAGCCCTTCCCTCTGGGCGCGGTTCGCGTGTCCCCCGAGATTTGTGAGAAGGTTACTGCGTCATTTCCTTTCATCAAAACCAAGTTTCAGTTTTCAATTAGATTTTCCGTCCTATCTTATTTTACTCGTCGTGATTTCAGCTACCACATCATTATTTAGCGTTTGTGTCTTGACCCACGCCAAGGTGACTTATTGAACGCTTAACCAGAGTCCTTCAAAGCTATTGAAAGACTCTGGTTTAACCGACCAAGTTTGGTTCGGAATTTTTTCCCACCGGTCGCGAAACGTTTCTCATAGCTCCTTCAACACGATAGCTAACGCCATGACACTAACGAAGGGCGTACAGAGAAAGAGAAGAGAAAAAAGTTAGGCAATGGTTGAACTCTACCGTACTGAGTTTCATTCAGCGCAACACCAAATTTCAAGGTCTGAGTTGAAGGTCAAAGTTCCACTCGTGGACCACACATGGTTAGGTATATGCGCATAGCACCGCCAGCCGTGACTTATCTCAAGGTTGTTTCAAGGTCATTCGGAGGCTCGCGGCGAAGTGCGTCCCAGCTGTAGTAGTGTAGCTTTCGCTACAAGAACTGCACTGCTTAGACCTAGCTTCGGTAACGATGGTGGACACCAAAAAATGCCTCCTCCACTTTTTTTTCTCCTTAAGTAAGTGTGAGAGCAATAGCCAGAGCTCTATAGGCGCGTTTACATGAATGCAACGGAAGTCGACACCATCCAATTTTTGGAGGGAAAGAGCAGGTTTTGAGAAGGAAAGACGTGACTCGCCCTCTGCTTTCTTCCTCGATGTTTTTGCACTTTCCCGCAAAAATGGACTGGAGTCCACTTCCGTCGCATTCATGTAAAGGCGGCTTATAATTATACGTGTTGAAAAACTCCGGTGCGAAACCCGACAAAAGTCCCCGCGGCCATTGCACGGAGGTCATCAGACGATGGCGTCGCCTGTAACCTCGTTTCTATGATGACATTAGCAGGTAGAGTCAGACGTCGTGTTGAGCAAGGTCACCCAACTCGACGTCTTCTCGTTTACATTAAATACATTAAATTGGTACCATAGCGAGTCAAGCCAGTCGCCGTGCGCCCTTAGAGGCGCGAGTAGTAAGCCGGCGCCTGATGTCGGCTGCATCCAACCCATGCTGTCTGGCTGACGTATATCGTCCCGACACTCGATCACCCCGACACGCTAGCGGTATACTTGAACCCGACTCGACCTGAAGTTGTCGAGTTCATGCAAGCACCGAGTACGAGCTAGGAAGTCAGGCGTAAAGGAAAGCGCGAGCATTGTCTCGAAGCGTATAGTTCTAAATCTAAAGTATTCTAGTTCAATGTACTAGCAGCTGCGTAGTATAGTTGCGACAGAGTGACAGATTGTCTGCGCGCGGCAAGCCGCTCGACCTCTCTACACACAAGAGACGACGCTGAATTACATCAACCGGCTGCTCAAAGTACACACCTGCATGCCCAGACGTCGAGCTTCGTAGCGCATCTACGAGGTCTGTTAGAAAAGTATCCGACCTTTGGCCGAAGAAAAAAAGCTGGCATAACTGGAGCGTTGGAAACCTAATAACCTTCAAAGTAGTCTCCTTGGGGCTCCATATGCATCTCCCAGTGGTGCTGCCATTGTTGGAAGTATTCCGAAAAGGCCCATTTCGGAATGGAATTTAGCTCTGCTGTCGTTGCAGCCATAATGTCCTTTCTTTTCTGAAATCGCTCTCCTTTTGATGGCCTCTTGATTTTAGGAAACAGCCTGAAGTCGTAGGGGGACATATCAGGAGATTAAGAAGCCTGTTGAACTACAGGAGTCTGGTTTTGCGCCAGAAAAGTCTGAATCAAATGCGAGGAATGTGCAGGAGCAATGCCGCGAGGGATGCGCCAATTTCTTGTTGACCTCAATTCCGGTCTCTTGCGCCGCACAGCACCAACTAGGCGATGGAGGACATCCCTGTAGTACTCTTTAGTCATTCTTTGATCATGTGGGGTGCGTACTCGTGTTGTGCCACACAGAGGTAGTCAAAAAAGCAGTCAGCATCTCTTTGACATTGCTGCGCACTTGGCGGGCCTTCTTTGGTCTTGGTGACGTGGAATGCGTCCTCTGTGACGACTGGGATTTGGTTTCCGGGTCGTACCCGTACACCAAAGACTCGTCACTAGTGATTACGGCGTCGGTGAAGTCAGGGTAACTGTTTGTGGAATCCAGCATCTCCCGTGAGACTTCAACACGAAGCTGCTTTTTCTCCACCGTCAGCAGCTTCGGCACGAATTTCGCCGCAACTCTCTCCATGGCCAAATCTTCGGTGATAATGGAATGTGCAGAAAAATTGCTGATGTCCACTTCCGCAATTTCTCGGATAGTCACACAACAGTCCCGCATCACCACAGCGTTCACTTCGGCAATTACCTGGTAATTTAGGCATGTTGATGGCCGACCGGAGCGTGGCTCTCTCCACAGATGTGCGGCCATCTTTAAAACAATTGTAACACTGCTTAAACAGTGTGCTGCTCATAGCATCATCACCGAAAGCCGTCTGAACATTTCGAATGGTTTCCACTTGGCTATCGCCAAGTTTCTGGCAAAATTTGAGGTAGTAGCGCTGCTCCTCTAGCTCCGCCATTTTCCTTGCAACAAAAAACCGACGAGAGCACTGCGCACTCCTTCACTCAAACGCTGCTTCCCAGCGACTGACGCTATCGGCAGGCGGGAAAAAATTCGTGCATGCGCACGAGGGTTCAAGGTCGGCTGCTGTAAGCGCGCTTGTTTCATATCCATCAGGTGTTCGCAAAAAAAAAAAAATAAAGTCGGATACTTTTCTAACAGACCTCGTATAGCTGACAGCCTTCGAACTGTGGTGAGGAATTTCGCCGCTGCAGGAGCAAAATGATGCGATCGCGTTAATGGGTCCATATACGGGCAGGTTGTGATCTCGCCAGAAGATCACGTGACCTAGGTAGTCCGCATAGGTTGATTTTACGCCGACGACGTCGACGCCGCATTTTCTGCGCAACGGGAGCCCTAACGCTACCGCGTTAGAACAGGAAGTACAACGCCCTCTTGATTTCAGTCAGTGTATTTGGATCGTTCCTCCTACTTCTTCCGCTATCCCCATTCGCTAGGCCTTTTGTGCACCTGCTCCACACGTGTTGTGAGGAGAGGCAGCGCCCCGTAAGAATGTTGCGAAAGTGCCGCGAGAAGTGGGCCAACAATTTTTTCCCCTCTTTTTAATCTCGACCTTGCTGAAACTTTCCATATGACGAGTCCCATAATTTGATAATTTTTCTATATGAACTATAAGGAATCTATATGGAGGATATAGAGTCGTTTGGACTATATGAATAGCGCGTATGGAAACTTGGGCAATCCATATCACGTTATGCACACTGTATAGAAATCTTATAAAAATCGTATAGAAAGTTTATAGACGCCATATAGAAAAATAATGAGAACTTATAGATCTCCATATATTTCTATAGAGTGTATATTCCCATAAATCCGTAACAGTGTCTCGTATAGGACGCTTCAATAGGGCAGGCGATGCTTCGAAGTGTAAAGGGCCTCTGTTTATAAAGCAGTATTCACCTCAGTTCGCGCTGTGGCGTAAGCCACCGCTCTACGTAAGCAGCGCCACATCGCGGCGAGTTGAACTAGCGGAGGCGTCCAGTGCGGTCCATTGCGAATCGAGCGTTGTAGCTGGCAGGTGTTGACAAGGGGCGAGTCTAGTGCCTTACGGTGTATACCGCAGGAGAGGAAACGCCGTTGCACGCGATACGCGCACTGCAGCGTATTATGGGGGACGTTGTTCGGACGTACGTTATCTTATCGTATCGCTTTATTAGTTTCGCGTGAGGAAAGGTATACGTACGAGTGTTGTTGCCGGAACCCCGTGCTTGTTCCTTGTTGCCGACATAAGGTGCGTGTGTTGCACTAGGTGGCGCAGGCAGAGCAATGGATGGCTGCTAGTGAATAACCTGGATTCCAAGAAGAAGCTATAGCGTAGCAAGAGGTGGCTGAAAGTTAGGAGGGCGCATGAGATTGAGACGTTTGCGGGGATAAGGTGGCCTGGCTTGCACAGGACACGGTTAACTGCAGGGAGATATGGGAGAGGTCTTTTGCCTGCAGTTTACGTATACCCCTTAGAAGGAAATTTTAGACACTCTGTAGACTATCCATAGACTCTTTGTCTATAAAGTCTATAGACTCTTTGTAGACAAATCCTAGAGAACAGTCTATAGGCAATACAAATGCTATAGACAGTGTATAGACAATGTATAGATATATGGCCATGCACTTTTAGTAACTTTTGACTATGAATAGACAAAAAGAAATATCTATTGGAAGGCAACAGAATCTATAAGAACTCTGTAGGCCATTTTTATAAGGGACAGACCCCGCGTGCATCTTGTAGTTCACGTGAGTGTTTTACGGCGATTAAAAAACCGCATCGGTTCAGTAATCCAAGTGTCATCAGATGAAAGAGAGTGCACCCGCTGTGCTCCCATACAGTCGCCTCTTCAGGAATTGTTTAGCAATGGGGTCGCTCCTTGCAGTCTTCCAAGTTGCCTGCTTTATCTAAATTACGTTCCTTTGTTATTTAAATACGTGTTGTCCCACTGGAGACGTTTATGTTGCGCGTTATAACGCGAAACCTCTGGATGACACCCTGCCTCTCTAACCACCCATGTTTTCTGGAGGTGTCATTCTTAGAAAAGGGGATTGAAGAGATGCACCGATCGTGAAAATACGCTTCTACTGTAATCGCCTTCCCTGTATAAATTGAAGCTCTCCCATTTGGAACAGAAGTGGTGCTGAAGGTCGGTTAGGCGCGCTGTACCTCCGAAGTATTAACAGAATTGCCAGGTTTGCTGTGCGTTGTCTCTAACTGCTTACGCTACTATGTACCATAATACACTGTGCGCCACTTTACTATATACAGTATAATATCCCGACTATTCTGTACACCGTACCTACTCTGCTTCTGTGCTTATTTACTTGTTTCAGGCTTGCAATTCGCGGTATCGCAAATGCTACTTTTCCTCTTGTGATATACGATTTTTTTCCCTGAAAAAACTGGAGCTTTTCTTGCAAAACTAGGGCGGATTCTTTTGTGTCGACGCATTGCCTGTCACACACATGGTGTTTTACCAAAGACCCAGTTTGTAAAATAGGCTTTTAGTTAGAGAATCGCTTTCCTGAGCGGAGCATTGTGAGCGATGGCATACATCTGAATACAGCTAAGACGTGCTAACTAGCAGATTATACAAATAGTATTAAGTAGTTACCGTTTTAAGTGTTGCAGAATTAGGCTCCTCATTTAATGAGAGGTTTGTAGCCTACCGTAAGTAATAACCGTATCAGTTTCTCGATTTTCGAAAATGCCATTCTTGTCGCCGCTGGAGCGAAACATGAATTTTGGGTCCCCGCGCGGGAAATCGAAACCAGGCTGTCGGAGAGAATGCTAGCCTTACGAGCGTCACTCCTGTCATGTGTTCTCTGCCCGCTCCCACCCGGCGCTTCTGAAAAGATCAGGTGACACATGTGCTCATATGGATAATACTTACGGTGGGCCGTAAACCCCTCATTGAATCAGAGCCTAATTTCAATAGTTCAAAAGTGCACTAATCAGTATTAGTTAACCAGAAAACGTCCTATAGCTGTATTCTGGTGCGCGCGCATGCGGCGTGCCCCAGCTGAAGAAAAGTTGTATGATGCAATAACCGCATACAGACTTCGTCATATTAATGTCATACAGTTTGTATGATGTTTTTTACATCTGTTTGAGAAATGTACGATTTCGCAAAACTGAATGACATTTGTGTCATAATTTTGTATCATTTGTATGATTTGTGTGACATTTGTATGACAAACTGCGTGAGTTTATTGCGCTATGCATCTTTTGCTGACAATGCTACGGGCCGAAGGAAGCGCTCCTCTAACTCAAAAATTGTCTTTTTAAAAGTTTTTTCGCGCCCTTTGTGTTGTGTCTTCGTTTCGGTTTTGTCCGACGTAAAAAAAGTTCAGCGCGTTGCTTTCTTTATTCTTGAAAATTTCTAACAGTCTTAGGTGATGACATTCTGCATAATGATTGCATTGAATACAAGAAATGCTCATCGGGCCTCGATGGCTGTCCTTATATGAACTTAGTCGATAACTATCCTTGCAGGGCACAGCACAAGAAACAACTAAACACGAGAACAAGGATAATGACAGGACTGATTGCTGAACTAACATCTTTTATTTCTAAAAGAGGTGAAGCCGTATATAACAGGTGCATAACGGGCCACATGACCAAGGCAAAACAACAAGGAACAACAACGAAAAAAGTCGAAAACCTTGTTGTAAAAAAAAAGGTGTGACAGAAGCAAAAGAAAAGTCATGACCACAAGCCAACTAAAACCTTAACAATGTGATTAGGGGGTTAAGCTGCAGCTCAGGCGGTAGCTCCAGACCTACCACCACTCGCACACACAGGCACGAACTTGGAAAACTTTGGTAGCGAAAGCTACACTACTATAGCTGGGACGAATTTCGCCGTGAGCCTCCGAATGACCTTGAAACGTCTCTCAAGATAAGTCGGGGCAAGTGTTGCTATGCACATATACCTATCCATGTGTGGTCCACTTAGTAAACCACATTTGACTCTGAACTTTGACCCCACCTTTTCTCTCTTTTTTTTTATTGATATGGACGTAAAAGGCGATGTTGGTGCCTGATTATGGCGCCGCCTACTCCTTTGCACATGAATGAAGAAAAACACTTGAACTGGCGACATAACGCTCAACAAAGCACAGCTCCAGCATACACAATCCACAAGACAAATGATGATATGGACACACCAGAAATGCTAAGATAAAAGAGAAAAATAAACTGTAGGTAATGATATTGCCCAGTGACATAAAATGAGAATATACTATAAGCAACGTTGTGTACTAATCACAGTAAAAGGTATAAAAAACACAAATGGAAGAAATGGAAAATAAACAATGAGCTGCGGCAATAACGATCATATACATTAGATACGTAATAGAAACAGATATAAATGATTGCCAGGACACTGGACAGCACGTGCCGAGGAGAAAAATCACAGAATTTGCACAAGGGTGGTCAAGTCCCTCTTCAGTCGCGTCCTAACACTGCAATGCTCAGTGCAGCCCAGTAGCATATGAGGTACATCCTCAACCTCGTGACCACGTGCACATCGTGGATTGTATGCACGCCCAATTGTATGTAGAAAGTGATTCGTGTAGGCTGTTCCCAGTCTTAGGCGGTTAACGAGAGTTTCTAGGCTTCTGTTGAGTTATACTGGGATTGTAAGCCGTGAGTTGGGGTCAGTTTGATAAATGTTAGAACTTATACAGTTTGGCTGGAACCATATTTTTTCACTCATACTGAGCGCATGTCTCTTCAAAAGACGGCGGATTTCACATCCTGATAATTACAGGCCAGAAGTTGAAGCATTAGAATGAGCTTTGCCTGGCCGCCGCATCTGCTCCTGAGTTTTTGTAAACCAAAACACCTTGTGTCACGACCCTGTTTGGCCAAACCTGCCCTTGATCCATGAAAATTAATCACCATCATCATCATCGCCTCGACTGGACTAGGCAAGTGTATAGGCTATATAAACGCCCTGCTGTTCTCCCCACTGAAGCGCGAAACAGCCAAACGATCTCAAATGCAAAACAGCCTGAAGGCGAAAAGAGCACGTCCGCCACCATTTCATTCGTTTCAAGGTTCAGATTTTCTTTCTGACGTTCGACAAATTGCCCGTGGCGTGCTGCTTACCGTACACGGAGCGAGGTCGATAGCAGGCCTCGCTTGTTTCTGCGTGGAACACAGCCACTTCGAGGTGTAATTGATTGTTTCGCTTCGGCGAGCGCTGCAGCGCTCTTTTCGCCTATGCATTGGCGGTTCGTTGCTGCCGCTGTTAGGGCAGCTGTCAGTGGCACAGTTTAGTCAACGCCACGCGCGAGCGTAATTAATCGTGCCGCGTCTGCGCCGGCATCGGGATTGCCGGCTAGTCTTGCGGGCTAGTCTTATGGGCTTTGGCACAGTGGCGTTAATCGCCGACACGGCAATGTTATGTACTGCAGTGCTGCTTTAAAATGTGGGGCGACTCGGCGCTTGGATATTAGCGCGCCAGTCGTTATGCTTCGCAGTAGACGTTTTCAATGATTCCTCGGCATTGCTTGAGGTCTGTTTTCTGTGAGGTTGAATGCATTGTGGTTTCAGTGTACTCATTGTGAGTTTCTACGTAAAGAGTTTCATAGCTTCATTATTATTTTTTATTGTTCTTGTTGTGTTTGGTCTTATCTTTTTTGTCCTTGACGTTTCTGTTTTACGTATGGCATGCATTGTTATTAATCCCCCCTGCAATAATGCCGCTTGGGTGGTGTAGGTGTATGCATAAATAAGTAAACTGAATGAATTTTCGGTTATGCCATTCATAAGGTTATTGCTTATGTGGGGGCGCCGACGACGGCTGTAATTGAGTGGTATAATTCAGTGAAGGAGCCGATTCGCTCGTTGCCGTGTTTCAATAGTTTCAGTACAGGCTGGTCGCCATCGCCGTTCTTTGCATAAAGTTTTCGTACGCCCGCATTGCCAACGCATATGGTAAATAGGGACTAAGGGGTGTGTGAAGTAGGCAACTAAATTTCGCACCCTAGCCGAACAGTATGGGTTTGAAAGGCTTAGCGGGGTTGTCACACACGCATAAGTGCCGACTGTGTTACTTCAATGTAGCCTATATTATTATCTACCAGCCATTATACCCTGTGTATATTTCTTCTGTTCAGTCCTATATTACCCATTACCGATATTCATTTTCATGATCCCTGTTAGATTATTACTTGCGGTCTGCTATTGTGCACTTCGAGAGCATTACCTGGAACATCCTCTACATTAGAAAATGCCGAAATGTAGTAAGAAAACTTACTGGCTGGCTCTTTTTCTTTTTCTTTCGCGTGGTAAAGACTGAGGGAGAGCGATGTTATAGTATTTCCTTTTTTTTTTTCGTTTTCCAGACCCGTCTTTTATCGTTAATTAGGTAATCGAATGTTCGGGGCGCGATTATAATGGTCTGTGTACTATACTTGGAAGCCTTAAAGGAACACTGAGGAGAACTTCCTCCCATTGCATTAATCTGTAAAAACTGATTCTCTGGCTCCTTTTGGCTACGCTGGCGTTTTCCCCGGCGCCAAACGACGCATTTATGGCCGAAAAAATCGTTTTTAAAAATTTTCCCTTCTCTCAATTCAAACTCCTGACGTCCTATATGGGAGTAAAAAAGGAATAAGCTGTCCCTTTTTTTAAGGATGTGCGCTAGAGGACATCTTTACTCCCTTTTTACTGATTTCTGTTTAGAGTGTACGTGTTGCCACCGTACTGAAATGAACGGCGGTGAAGCATAGCCTCTGAGATCCGCGCGGGAAAATCTGTGTCGACACACGCATTTAACTTTCAAAATCGGCCGATGATGGCGACACCTACACTTCGTTGTCTGGTCTTTTCTGTCTTATGAAAGCTCCGTTTTCGGCGATGGGTGTCCCCTCTGTTGTAAGAAAGATCGATGCAGGACTATTTCTATTTTTCCTCACTCTCGGTTTAGTTTATAGAGGAACTGATCTACTGATCTGAACCTGTTACCGCATCTCGGCTGCTGTGGTAGCGGGACACCACGGATAATCGTGCGGGCACTTCGGCGAGAAAAAGCCGTTAATGGAGCATACGTCCCCGCTTAACTGCAACAACAACGTGAAATGAGGGACGCGTCGTTCACAGTAGTGCACAGTGGCGAGCGAGTGCACTTGCAAGAAGCAAAGATGGGACTAGTAGGCAAGGAGGAACGACCATCACGTATTACGATTTATTAACGCGAGAGCATTATACGGATGTGTCGCGTTGGCAAAAAGTGTCCACAAAACGTGTCCGCATTTTTTGTCCGCCCGATTACGTTGTGCTCTGAAGACAAATGTGTGAAAGTGTGATTCTGACAGGGAGTATGTGATAAAATGTTGCCGTGGGAAAAATTTCGTGGATGAGGTGTACTTAGTTAATTTAAAAAATACAAAAGATAGGGGAAAAATACACTTAGACGTTAAAATAGCCACGGACGTCTATATATAGTGCATGGACGTCAGAACAGCCACGGGCGTCGATATAGTATGTGTTAAGTATAGCGTTAAGTAAGGATATACTATAGCGTCAAGCGTCCCTTGCCGCAGAAAAGCTGGCGTCGTTGGCGCCGTAATTGGCCATGAGCGAAAAATCGCCAGAGGAGCAACGTGAGACATAACTTCACCAGCGAAAGTACAAAACACCAGGAGAAGAACAACACAGGATAAAGCTGGACTAACAAATGAAGTTTAATTGAGAAACGGCCAACCTAGGTGACCTTCACGGGACCTTCACGTGACCTTCACGTGGCCTTGTGACATCATCACAAACTGCTCATCCGATTGTCGGCAAACTGCCGATCGTGGCAGGTGGCAGATAAATTAATGATTGGCCGCGAGAGGTTAATTGCTCGAGAAGAGCAACCTAAGTCGCACAGGCCCCACCGGTGGCAGCACCTGTCATCGCATGGCAGTGGCGCATCGCTTGACCGCTGCACCTGAAGTGGTACGAGGACTGCCATGGATCTATGGTTGGTTGGTTGGTTGGTTGGTTTATGGGGTTTAACGTCCCAAAGCGACTAAGGCTATGAGGGACGCCGTAGTGGAGGGCTCAGGAATAATTTCGACCACCTGGGGTTCTTTAACGTGCACTGACATAGCACAGTACACGGACCTCTAGAATTTCTCCTCCATCGAAATTCGACCGCCGCGGCCGGGATCGAACCCGTGTCTTTCGGGTCAGCAGCCGAGCACCATAACCACTGAGCCACTGCGGCGGCAATCTATGATTGTAACCTCGAGAATTATCAGTTCCGCATATGTGGGCATTACCCCATTAACGTTATCCCGTCATACCCTTAAGGCGGAGCTTAATTAAGTGTCCCCTCCAATTTTTACTCTCAAGAAACTCAGCCGACGGAGCGATGAATAGGCGGACTTCACTTCTGAGCGTACTGGTCTCTTGAAGCTGTAAATCTCAACCCGAGCTGTCGTCTGCGCGCTCGAAAATTGATCGCGTGTTCCCTCCGAACGCGCACGCCACTCAATACGTATACCGTGTAATCCGCGCAACAAGGGGCTTCCGTGCGTGTCCAAGAGGCGCCGCGGACATCCAATGTGTGCAAAGAAGCGAGGTGGATCGCGGCCGCGTCTCGCCCCCAATAAACAGCCGTGCTTCTTCTTTCCCCTCTCTCTCTCTCCTCTCTCAATCTTGCGCCCTGCTCTTTCCGCTTGGGTCGATTGAGAATCTCGGCGGGGCGAAGTAAAAGGCGGCGCGCGGAAATGTTTTCGCGGGCAGAGCCGTGGTCGGTCCAATTTGATTTGGCCCCACTCGTGGGCAGGGCGAGGATTTGCGCGCGCGCTTGCGTCTCGGAGTGGAGCGCTTATGTCGCGAAAGGAAGTTCGCCCGGCGCATTGTTCGGCCGTAATTGCGTGCACGAATCCCATCTCGGGATTCTTTTCGGCTGGGTCGTTAGTACATACTCTTCAGACCGCCCGCAGAATGTGTAATGCCCATCTGTTTTTTTCCGGCGTTAAATGACAGGCTCATCAGTTTTGCAGTCTAAGAATCATTGGAGTTACTGCAGTGTGCTCCATCTAGGGGCGCTCGGAGCAGCCTTCCGAGTTGATTGGTTGGTTGGTTGCTTGCTTTGTCTTAATACATGTAAGCTTTCTTGCTGCCAGTGGTTAACTATAAGCAGATTTAGTAGCGTTAAGTGTCCTCTGCCTGTGGGCACTCTATTTAGTTATAGTTTATAGTGCGTTGAAGGGATTCATGGTCATATATTAATTTCCCGATAAATAATGCAGTTATCTGCGAAAATCGTATATTAAGGCGGAAGCCTTTAATGTCTCATCGTTGTAAGCAGCAGTTGTCGACAGAAAATGTCACGCTTTTCAGTTGGTGGAAACGGTCGTGACGTCACAGTGCGCGAATTTCAAACGGGGCCAATTCCACTTTGGCTAGTAACCATGCAACCAGTTGAAGGGATCGTATAGTGATGCTCCAAGTAAGTGGGACTGAGCTTAGTTAATTGCTAATTACCCAATTAGCCTAATTAACTTTTCTAGTCAGGCCATATAAATAAATAAAACCGATTAAGAAATTGGTCGAGCTCAGGAATCGAACCCCGGTCTCCGGCGTGAGAGACGAGCATGCTATCCACTCCGCCATGCCAGCTCGATGGTTTGGAATGAACAAAGGCGCGTCTAGTGAATACGGTGTCTTCACTCACTCTCATCCTCCTCCATTCCCTTCCGGCGAGGTTTAGGTGTCCACCGACAGATGAGAGACAGATACATTTCCTTTCCTCAAAAACCAATTTACCGACGAGCGAGGCGTAGAACCGAATGGGAGATGGCGTTCTGTGGACTCCTTGGCAGCGTTGCAAGACGCTGTCGCGTTCCACTCTTAAAGGCGAAGCTTAACATCTTAACCACACATCAGTGACCACACTTTAGGTCAAAAAAGTGCCCCCCCTGAATTTTGACGGGTGTCCACCGAGATATGTGAGACAGTTACTGCGTAATTTCCTTTCGTCAAATACAATTTTCATTTTCTTCATTACGGCTCCTCTTTATCTATCTTCTTTCACTCCCACTTCCTCCGTTCCTCTACGGTGCGGTTCAGGTGTCCACCGAGATGACGGAGAATTACTGCGCCATTTCCTTTCCTCAAAAAGCGTTGCGTTCAAAGGGCAAGGCATCGCGCCGAACGGGTGGTGGCGTTCCGTGGACTCCCTGGCAGCACTACAACGCGCTGTCGCGTTCCACTCCTAAAGGCGAAGCTTAAGCGTCATTAATTAGTATTCAGGCATTAATCAGTAATTAACCATTAATTAGTGATTTGCCATCACTTAGTAATTAGTACTCAATTATATGTGACGCCACCAGTGCCACAGAAACAGCGAAGGTGGTGCGGAAAACGCTTCCGCCTCTACCCACTTTAGACAGTCAAAGTGCCCCCTGAATTTTTGAGGTTAAGATTACTTACTATTAGGAAGAAAACAGGCGCGGCACTGGGGCACACCAGACATGTATATTATAGGGGAGGCTTAATGGTTAATTTCTACAAACTGCATTCTGTCTGATCAATTGCTAATCCTAGTAACTATACAGCCATAACTTAAGCGCCAACTCCAGCGACACTACCTGGGCGTACGCGCTCAGCGTCGGCGCTCTTGGCGTACGCCGGAACGGGCGTCGTAAAGGGGCATGCATCTCCCTGTCCCTGGTGCTGGCTCGCTCCCCCTCTCGAGTCGAGGGAAAGAATTTCAAGCCGTGAAGAAAAGGTTGGTTGGTTTATGGGGTTTAACGTCCCAAAGCAACTAAGGCTATGAGAGACGCCGTAGTGGAGGGCTCCGGAAATTTCGACCACCTGGGGTTCTTTAACGTGCACTGACATCGCACAGTACACGGGCCTCTAGAATTTCTCCTCCAAAGAAATTCAGCCGCAGCGGCCGGGATCGAACCCGCGTCTTTCGGGTCAGCAGCCGAGCACCATAACCACTGAGCCACCGCGGCGGCTGAAGAAAAGGGTTTGGATGTGCTGAAAAGACGAATTAAACCGCGAAAAGTAAGTTAGGGGAACCCAAAAGAGGTTCAAGCCATGAAGAAAACAGTCACCGAGACTTCCGCGGTCCTCCGATTGTTGTAAACCGGACCCGGCTTCCGGCGCGTACGCGAGCGCCCGTGCGCTGGCGCAGATATCTAGCAGTGACAGATATCGGCGCCTCGCCGAGGTTCGCTGGCGTCTCCTGCAGTGCGCATGCGCAGACCGGTTCTAGCGTACGCCAAGAGCACCGACGCTGAGCGCGTACGCCCAGAAAGTGCCATTGGAGTTGGCACTTTAGTGTCGATTCTAGTTTATTAAATTGTATAATATGCGTAGCCCGATCAAAATGCCTTGTAAAAGCCTAATAGTAGTACATCGGTTCGTTTGTCTTTTTCTCCCATGGGTCTATACTAAGCAGCTATAGTCGCTCGGATACACTCGAGAATGAAGCGGGAGATGCCCCTCAAAGGAGCACCTCAAGCCAATGGCGTCGACCAATCTTCATGACATTGCGCTTAATCCGGTTAAGCCGTGGTTATTTCCCATTCATCTGTCACCCCTGCGATTACGTGCCAGCAGGTCCAAGAGGATTGGTCAAGGAGAAGAATCGGTCGACGCCGTTGGCTTGAGGACCTCAAAGGCATTTGTCGCTTTGTTCTTGAGTTGAGAGTGCGCGCGCGCGCGCGCGTGTGTGTGCGTGTGTGTGTGTGTGCGTGCGTGCGTGCGTGCGTGTGTGTGTGTGTGTGTGTGTGTGTGTGTGTGCGTGTGCGTGCGTGTGTGTGTGTGTGTGTGTGTGTGTGTGTGTGTGTGTGTGTGTGTGTGTGTGTGTGTGTGTGTGTGTGTGTGTGTGTGTGTGTGTGTGTGTGTGTGTGTGTGTGGTGCGTCAGTGCACCCAAGGACATAATGCTTGCGCGTTCCCAGACGTAAACAGAATTAAATGTCCCTGCTTAATATTCTTTTATGTAACAGCATAACAACTGCGCGGAAAGAAAAGGGACCCACACTGAAAAAAAAAATTATAAAAAGGGGTATCGTCAAAATTTATGATATAAATATGCAGGAGGAACACGCGCGCAGAAGTTGGCGGCTGACACTTTTCCTATTGTTATGGGGTAGGAACTTATTAACGCGCGCGAATTGGCGTTAACAAATTTTAGCCCCCGTTAGATAAAACAACAACAAAAGTTCCAGTTGTCGATATCTGCGCGTGCGTTCGTCGTTTCTTTCTTGGTCGGTGCACTTTTCGCGCAGTTGCTTTGATGTGAGCGTGTGACCTGCCCTCAGAAGAACAACTGTTCTCTTGTGTTATGCCCGGCTGCTGACCCGAGGGTATAAATGAATTGAATCTTTATTGGTGGCATTTATTGCATTATATCTGGAGAAGCCTGTATACTTGAAAAGGCGTGAAGCCTCCTGCTTGGACGAATGACTGATGCGAAAAAAAATTGGGAGGACACTTTGGCAACAAGTGTTGAGAGGCGACACTATGCCGTGACGACTTCCGGCGGATGTTACGTCACACCGTTCCCGCGGCTATCTCCATACCCAAATTGTACGTCTCTCGGGGATTTTAAGTGCTAATTACGATGAATTACACATTTTTCAGTCTAATTTGACACAAATCCGACGCCTTTCCTACCATTCTGTGACAATTTTCACTATGCCATGACGACTTCTGGTGGATGTGACGTCACCCCGTTCCCGTGGCTATATCGACGTCCGCGCTATTTCGACATTTTTGCCTATAATTAATTAACTAATTAATCTGCTGTCATCAAACTTGGCCCCTAGGTTCATTTTTTCCTCCTCTATCTGAAACAACCATTGGGTTTTTTCTATCCTTTTTAATTCCCGAGTTAAGCGTGACGATGACACGCTTTGTTAGCGGACGACAGTATGAGCCATTAAAGGCATTCGCCTTAATACAACGTTTGCTGTGGTATATGAGGTTGTCTTCCACCCCGCTCTGCGGATGATGTGTCTTCGCTCTTTATAGCCAAGGAGGGATCCACGCTTCAGGGAACAGAGGGGGAATGGAACACTTGTGCGCTCATATGTTATTCAGTGTTTATGCAAATAATACAGAGGCAAGCGGGAAGCGGCGAGAGCGTGAGGTAGCTCTACCGCTCGCGTTGTCGACTGGGTCCTGAGGATGCTCGTCTAGTTCGCGGGAATCCACGTCGCCGTCTAGGTTGCGCTAACGTGACTACATCCGCTTCCCTCAACAGGGAGCTGATGAGACCCTCCTCTCCCTATCCCCTATAAAAATGGTCTATAGACAGTCTATGGACTTCTTATAGAGTCTGTTTCCTTACTATAGATATTTCTGCTGGCTATTCTAGTCTATAGGTAGTCTGTAAACAAAAGTCTGCTAAAAGTCTATGGACATAAATCTATAGATTGCCTATAGACTACTCTAGTGGATTTGTCTATAGACTTTATAAACAAACGTATATATAGACAGTCTATAGACTGTCTAAAAAATTTTGCAAGGGATATCTCCCTCAGCCGGCGCTGTCGCGACGTGTAGAGCCGCGTAGATGACGGAGGGGGAGCGGGTTTTCCTCAAGTTATCATTTGATTGCGGAAGCAAAAAGTGGGACACACGGAAACGGAAAACTGAACGCGAATAACGAAGGCACAGCAAAATGTAGCAAACTTAAAAGCAGGGAAAGTAACTACAGATTCAAGCGTATGACCGTAACAATTCATCAAATGAATCGATGAGACGTTCCTTTACAATCGCATAAAACAAACTGCAAAAAGGACATGACACAGGAGAGATGCTGACTGAACGAGCGCAGACTTTGAACTACTAGCTGTGATGTAGAGCGGCAATTTGGGCTAGTTGGTGCATTGATTGAAACGAATTTATTGAAGCGACGACCCTTTCATCACCTACTATACGCATCCGCAACAGACTCATGGCCTGTAAACACGCCGCCCTAATCAGCTCATGGAACGCAGAAATTTTATTTGTTTATCGTGTAAATGTATCGAGGTCTCGTTAACGTTCTCATCACAGCCATATCTCGCTATCTTCTAGTGTTCGAGAATTTCACGCGCGGCATGGTTTTTTGTGTAGCCGATTATCTTCGTCTACTATAGAAGCGGTCTGCAATTCAAAACCCTGTCCTGTCTGCATGTCCTGTCCGTCGCGCAGTTTGTTTTCTGTTCACATCCTACCAACTAACCCCGCATCGTATACGTTCCTTACCATTTATCTATATAATGTGTTCCATATAGAGAAACCTCATGGGGAGTTAGCGAGAATTTTCCGTAGGTCGTTTTAGTCTCGGGTTGTAGCAGGTTGTTAGTGGTTAGGGTTGGGCGGGGCAGTGTGAAAAATAATGGTCGCTTCCAACCCTCTTTTTTGAAGCGAAAAGCTTCACCGAACTCGTCAACACCGCGCTTCGTGTGGCGTGCCCTTTCCCTCCTCGCCACCCCCTCCGTTCTCCTCCTCGCCACCGGTTTACCCTTCGCCGCTGCCGTGCGGTCTCCGCCGCAGTCCCAAGAGAAGGTTCTTTCGCAAGGCGTTGCGAGAACGCGTGAGCGGCGGCGGCGGCCGTAGAAGAGGCGCAGACATTCGCCATGGAAGGAAGAAAAGAAGACCCAGAAGTGATAGCGAGGGAGTTGGCTCAAAATCTACACAGCTATCGTGGTGCTCCCAGTGCCTTGTGCGCAAACTGCGACAGCCATGACGTCAAACAGAGCATAGATGCAGCTTTTCGCTTGTATATCCAGGCTTAACCAGAGCTAAGCCACTGCCATTTTTTTTGTTTGCATTCTTTGCTTTGAACGAAGTTCGTCAATCCGCCTTTTTCACGGCGCCGCTCCGCACCTCCTCTCCTCCAGCTCCGCTGGTTGAAAATGAAACCGCCTGCTCCTACTGCACATGCGCATTTCATGTCAGTGACAGGCGCGGCCGACAGATGGCGACAGCTTTCAAGCACATACCGTATTTTCCGGTGTACAAGACGCACCCTTGTATAAGACGCACCCGCCATATATGCAGGCTGTCATTGAAAAATTTGGTATATAAGACGCACCCGTGTATAAGACGCACCCCAATTTACCCAGTTAGGCTAGTGAGGCTTAATTAAACATGCTTATGCGACCATCGCAAAATGCACCGTGCGTGTGAGAAGTTCTTAAGCAACGCTGAGTGATCGAAAAAGGCAACACTCACGCCATACCAGCCCACGTCTTAGCACAAAAGAAAAAAAGCGAAAGAACTCTCTTTATGTCCATAACAATTTATTTTTACATAAAACCTTCAATGTCTTCATCTTCGGATGCGCTATCGAAAAGGCAACACGTCTGAAGCATTCTCTTCGCACTTCGTACTTGCAAAGGGTGACTAAAAAAAAAATATCGGCTTCTCTTGGCTTGTCTTGACAATGGCGAGAAGCGCGACTGTCGCCATCTTTTGGCACTTCACATTACCTTTGCTTGGGGCCTCCGAAACAGCCGCGTGTTTAAGATCCCGGAAGTGGTCAACCCCGCCGTTTCATGATAAAGTTCACCTAAAAAAGTTGCGCACGGCGGTCTCCGTATTGAAGTATTAACCATGTTACAACCGCGTTATTGGTAGTAATATTTTTTCGGTGAAAAAAGCTTGAACATGAACCTGAGTAATTTCTGAACTCGCAAAAAAAAAACGGAAAATTCGCATATAAGACGCACCCTTGTATAGGACGCACCAGCAAGATTTTTGAAAAAAAACCGCGTCTTATACACCGGAAAATACGGTACACTTGCCACTTCGCAGACGCAGCTGGCTCCTCGTGGAACCAGATTGCGCCTGCGTCTCCCATCTACGTTTGTTTTCAATCTGTACAGCGGACGAATTTTCACCACCCACAGAGGGCACCACATCTTGCGAAAAAGGCGGACTGTTAGGTCACATAACCCGAGACCACATGACACGAGATCACACGGCCCCGAGGCATGTAGTCCTGCATACGCACGGCACACTCCTATTTCCGCACAGGAGGGAGGCAGCGCTCCGCCGTCGGCGTCCTTTCCTCGACGGTGCATAGCCGCGGGCGTCAGGTTTGTTGTGGGCGCGCCATTTATCGTCGCTCCCTTTCGCCCGGGCACTTCTCGGAGCGCGGGCCGTTTTCCGGGATCGCCTTTTCTGCGCGGTTTGTCGGTGTGCTTCTTCATTATTTGCGTACTGCTTGTGCCGGATGCGGCGGATAAACCTCAGAGAACGGACGGGGGCAGAGACGTGCTGCAGTGGCCGCCGGGGTCTTTCCCGCCATCGCGTTTCTTCCTTCCTTTCTTTCTTTCTTTCTTTCTTTCTTTCTTTCTTTCTTTCTTTCTTTCTTTCTTTCTTTCTTTCTTTCTTTCTTTCTTTCTTTCTTCCTTTCTTTCTTTCTCTCTTTCTTTCTTTCTTTCTTTCTTTCTCTCTTTCTTTCTTCCTTTCTTTTTCTCTCTTCCTTTCTTTTTCTCTCTTTCTTTCTTTCTTTCTTTCTTTCCTTCTTCCTTTCTTTCTTTCTTTCATTCTTTCTTTCTTTCTTCCTTTCTTTCTTTCTTCCTTTGTTTCTTTTCTGTCATTCTTTCTCTTCTTTCTTTACTACTGTTTTTTCACATCTTTTGTTTCTTTCTTTGCCTTATTTTTTATCACTTTGTTATGCATTGGCCAGAGAGATTGAGGGCCGTTGGCTGCAGTCTTTCCGTGAACGGGGTTCGAGATGGAGGCAGCCTTGAAGCCTGCCTGCCTTGCGTGGTCGCATTCGAATAGTAACAAGAGTAGGATTAGCGGAGTACTCCAAGTCGTTAACCGTTCTCCCGGACAGCTCTACCGGTTTGCGCGTTTGTTTTCTCCGAGGCCTGCATTCCGCGTTCGTCTGGCAGTGTGAGATTTTTCTTGTTTTTTCGCTTGCCTCTCACCATCGGTCTGCGCTGCAAGTGCCTTCTTGTATAGCTCTTCGTATTTTTTCCAGAGGGTGCAGACCATTAAGGGTCTGCAGTGGTTGCTCCTCATTGGACGATGGGTTAAGCCGCAAACCAGGCGTCGGGGTCGCTCCAGTTGCGAAGTCAACAGAGTGAAGGGTCACTGACCGAACTTCGGAGAGCTTTTCTGTGGCAATTCGGTAGACGCTGTACGGATGCGAGGCGATGGCTGTCAAGCTCGTGTGCGTCCTATAAGCGAACTCGTGCGAACAACGCACTTGTGACACCCGTTGTCCTCGCGAGCTCGCAACCTCCACCTCATAACCACAGAAAAGCTCTTTCCGAATGCAGGAGCGATATCTTAAAGTTTTCGGTGTTCCGCGCCATCCATTGAAACATCTAAGAATACTTTTCTAGAGGGAAGTGTCTAGTGTCTCGTTTTTCTGTTTTGATGCTGTTTTTACAGCGACAGTCGTGTTCCAATCGGGGGATTTTCGTCGTATCTATGTAGTAAGTCGCAACCGAAATCTTGATGACGTCACAGTTCCGGGATCACGTGGTCAGTTTTGAACCAATGATATGACGCACCGAAATCCAACGAGGATGTCGTTGGTGGTAGTTTGATCCCTGTTTTTACGGCATCATAGCTGATTAGCGATAATTTTTTGTAGCTTTTAACTACCTTGGTTCTAATTCTAAGCACATAATATAATTTACCTATAGGTAACACTGACCCTACCTACTATGGCACTCGACAAATTATATAGTGTGACAAGTGGGCAGGGCTCCTTCATGGATGCCATCTCTAACGAGTAAGAAGCGCTAAAGGATTGGGGCTTACCAGGCTTACCTAGCTATGATTGTTTTGTTTTTTTCGCATTACACACTAGTGCAGCGTGGCCTGTCAACCTTATCAAGGTTTTATTCCGTTATGTGCTTCAGGCGTCTTTGTCACAAAACAGATCACGTCCAATGGGCATGTCTGTTTCAACGAATATTCTGTCGTGAAAAGAGTATGCTTTTCTCTCCGTCCCAAACTGCACAACATTTAATCGTTTGAAATCCAAGCATCTCGAATACAGTCGAACCTCGTTATAACGAATCGGTTTGTAAGGAAATAGTGGATATAACGAAGGTATTACAATTCCCCTTGGAAGCTCGCTCATCACGGGCTATATCGAAGCTACGGATATATAACAAGGTAATCGCCGAGTCCCTTCAACTTCGTTATAACGAAGTTCACCTGGATATATATCTAAGCTTACTTCAGGCTACGTATACGGTTTGTATGATGAGGTGGCACCTGTAGCCTTTCGCGCGCTAGTCTAGCCGTACCTCGACCACCGGGCATTGTCCTGTGGAGCTCGTCTGTTTGACGAGCTTAACTACTTATCTTACCTTATCTTATTGTGTGACAAAAACAGATGCTTGGCTTTTACAAAAGCTCTTAAGTGCCTCTCTATGTGCTTGCGCATTTTTACGCATTGTCCTTAACGATCACCGTGTGTTAGTAACGCTTTCCATCCGTTCTCTGTTGCCGTGTAGCATTTATAACTTGCAGACTTCCATGTCATGCCTGACACGTCCGCCGTTACTTTGCACTAAGAAACTAGCTAGTAAGTGCGCGAATTTTTTTGGCCAACTTAGCTACCGAAACGGCGTATACCGTCATGTAGTTCGTAAGGTTTATGAAATAGTATTAACATATAGAGTTGCCTTACACATATATCGCAATCACACATTGGAGAATTTGTTGAGGACCCGGGCCATCGCCAGCATTGATTATAAGAAACCGCACTTCGGCATCATGTGCACATCAGATGGTGTCAAGATAGTTGGTGGCACGTCAGACGGTGTCATGTCTGACGGCGTCACGTAAGTTGATGCCACGTCAGATGACTTCCCGTCATATGGAGTTCCGTCAGATAGGGTCACGTCAGTAGGGGTCCCCTCACGCAGGGGTCATATGTCAGAGGGTGTCACAAGAAGTACTTCTTGTGGTCGTCGTCCTTCGGCTTCGTCGCGACGTTCCTGACGAGGCCGACCATGAGCAAGAGGTCCTCCTTGAGGACGACGAACATGAAGGGCCTGTCCACCGTGAAGCGCACTGGCTCGTTCGCCGGAATGTTCGAGCACAGGGAGAGCAGCGTCGAGAAACCGGGAGGTGACCTGCCTCCGCGCGTGGTCAAGTCCAGGGTCGCCTTGTGGAACAGGCCTTCCACCCAGAGGTCGTCGGCGTTCGCGTAGCTGAAGGCCTTGCTGATGTCGTTGGATCCGACGGTTGTGGTGCTTGGCGTGTTGGCCGTAGGGTTTGGCTTGTCCGCGCCCGTGTTGGGGGTTTGGTTGTTGGGAGCGACCGGCTTGGATTCCGACCCTGGGATGGCTTCGGTAGGAGCCGCTGAACGCTTCTGGTTGACGCTTTTGAGGGACTTGCGCACGTCTATGGTCGGTGATTCGAGCATCACCTGCGAGGACAGACGTTGATTGATTGACAGCTCCGTGGTACTAGCGAAGGGCAAATTTTCGGACAAATTAATTTCTAGCTATTCCCCCTTTGCTTTCCGCGTAATAATAATAATAATAATTATTATTATTATTATTATTATTTATTCGAAAAATGGCATTGTACAAATACGAGCCTGCCCAAGCCAACAATGGGCTTGTGGGGAAGTGCTCGGCAGAATGGAGCAAGCCAGAGAAGGACACAGTTGATCAATACTGCACAAGAATCAGAATAAAACTAAGGAAAGGCAGTAAGAAAGGACGGGGGAAAAAAAGGAAAAAAAAAGAAAAGAAACAAAATTACACATACAAATCAAAGATAGCAGGTTTCACTTCTTTCCGAGTGCTAAAAGATAAAACATTATCTGGCAGGTCGTTCAACACATCTGGTACATAAAAGGCACGGACACGTTTACCATATCTTGTCCGTACTGTGGGCAAGGTAAAGCGGTCGCGTGGACGTAATGCTCTGGCGGGGACATACGGGAGGCAGAACTCATTGTTTCATATATACATAAGGATTACAGTTTCTTTGAATAATAGCATGAACGAAGGCATGTGCGAGCATGAAAAAAGACTGGAATTGTTATTAATGTGCACACCGTACATCACAGCCCGAATTATAGACTTTAGTAAAGAATTCACTTTTTTGCGCCAAAACACTGAACAGAAATAAAAAGAACAGATTCCATATCGCAGCACACTGTACGCCAATGCATGTGCTATTGTTTTCCTTATGTAAATTGGGCATAGTACGTGCTTTAATAGAATATAGCAGGCAGGCTATTTTGCGCAGCCTTTCACAAACTTTAGCCAAATGAGTGTTCCAGGACATGTTAGAACAGTACATGAAACAGTACAGCAGAGGACAAAATGAAGCTGCCTAAACGTTTTTCCAGTTTACTTGTTATACATTTCTGGCGGTCAGTTCCTTTCCTTTTTGTTCCTCTTTATGCCCGTGGTGCATTACAACCGGTCGTGATATTGCACGTCATGTTTCATTTTATAGTTGGTCGGAATCACGTGGTCGGAATAAGATGAGCTCGTTAACTTCGTTGTGGAGTCGTTCGAGATATACAAAACAATGGAGCCCCTTTGGTTTCATATACTTCCCTAACGCGTGGCAGATTATAGTTTAAATGTAGAGGGGGCACACAAGGATGTGTTTGTTAGTCGCACACCCACCTTGAAGAAGCAGATTTGGTCTGCACAATTTCACGCCATGCTTTCTTTCTTTCTTTTTTTTTTTTTTTTTTGAGTGGCCCCGGAATGGTTTTAACTTGGACCGGCTGGGCGCTTGACTCAACATCCGCAATTTGTTTCCCGGAACACGCTCGTGCACGGTGCCTTACACACCTCATCTCCGCTATAGCGCTTATCAGCGCCGCGTTATCAGCGGAATGCGGAAAAGTGCATTGTGCCATCAACAGACCGCAGTTTCTGACGCTGTGGTGGGGAGACCGTGTTTTCGTCACACGGTACGTGTCGTCGCTCATTACAGGTGACGGAAAAGCCCAACGATGGTCATTACCGGACGGTAGCGTGGATTGTTAAAATCAGCCTAATCCGTCACAGCTTGTAGCGAACATTAAAAACAAAAAAAAATTACCGACGATTACGTTACTTCCTAATGCGAAATTTGAGCGCAGCAAATAAGCTGTTTCACCTTTTCGATAGATTGAGGCAAAGAAATCGAGCAACGCATGTATGCGCTATCACAGAATTTTTTTTTTTTTTCACACGTATTCGCAATTTCGGCTCGGGCGGTGCACATATACAGATCCGCGGCCACCGATCTGGCTCTCTGATTGCCACCGCACAGGGGTTGCATTGGAGGAGGAGCGAAGAAAGGAATTAAGTTCGAGCCGGCGCTTTGACAACCGGAGACTCGCAGGAAGAGGGGGGAGGGGGGCGGCGTGTACACCCAGCGGCAAACGATGGGGGCAGAAGCGCGCGCAGCAAGCGGACAACACGATAAAGGGAGGAGGGAAGAGATAGCAGCGACTGACTGATGCCGCTGACGCCGATAGCGCTGGGGGGATGAAAGGGGGGCGGAGCTGGTTACGAGGCCGACGCCGACGACGACGCGAAACCCAGGAACGGACGCCAAAGAGCTGCGCTCTAAAATCAGGGGTGGTCAATTTGATTGAAGGCTGAGCTCCATGAACGCGAAAACTCACGCGAAGGCGGTAGCGACGAGCAGCGCCGTCGAGCGAAGAGTTTTGCCCGTGTCGCTTGGCTCGTTGCTCGGCCCCCTTACAAAAAAAGTTTTAGACAGTCTATAGAGTGTCTATAGACTTCTGTCTATAAAGTTTATAGACTGTCTATAGGCAATACAAATGCCATAGAGAGTCTATAGATAATCTATAGATTTATGGCCATACACCTTTAGCAGACTGTCTATAGACTACGAATAGGCAAAAAGCAATATCTATAGGAAGTCAGTAGAGTCAATAAGAAGTCTATAGATGGTCTATAGACCATTTTTATAAGGGGGATCTGCACCCACAAACTCTAGTCGCCCGGAAGTCCCCCCTCGAGTAGCCAATAAGACGCCCACTGGCCGTTTCCGGTTTGTCACATTGCTTCTCCGCGATCTGTCTTCGCGTCAACAAGTGCGTCGTCTCGTTCATCGCCGCCGTTGAGAAAATGTTTGCTTTGCTATCTGTAACTGTGAGGCAGACCCGCAGCATTTAAATAATGAGAACAATCTGCTTGTCAGCTCAGGGCAAACAACATTTGGAGCGGGCTGTGCGAGCGAGCGCACTACAGGGAGAGATGCGTGTCGAACCGCGGGTTTACCGGCGCTCGATCAATCGTTCCGCTGACACACTCGCGGAACCCATTCTCACTTGCTTGCAAATTGCGGTGACAGTTTACGGGACTGTTTTTACTAAGCCGGAGTTCGTTTCCGCTAGCACGCCGGCTTGGTCATTGCCACTGCCAATATACACCGCCGCCGTAGACAAAATGTTTATTTTGTCCTGTCTACGAGGCATACCCGCACATTTAATTTTAAGAGCGAGAACAGCAGGCTTAAAGTCTAGCTCCATCGAAGGGGGGTTTCTAGGGATTAGAGCACAGCTGGAGAGGGTAACAGAGGGAGGGAGAGAATGCGGCTGGCAGCCTGTTTTACGCAGTTTTATACAAAGGGCAGAAATAAATGGAAAGGTTGGTTTTTTTGCTCAGTTTATAACGTAGATTTATACAAACTGCATGGAGAAATCATACGTTTATGACGCAGACCTTAAAGAAGCGATCCCCATTGCTCTGCCAGTGTGGTCGATGGTATCTAAAGTAGAACATCTTGCAAAAACTCTTGCAAAAAAGAGAAAGAGAGAGAGAGAGAGAGAGATCGCTTTGTGCAGATTCCGATTCGCCAATACCCAAAGACAGTGAAGGCGAAGGGGCTCAGACCCCTCGTCAATGTTGGAGGGGTGTCTGAGACGCCCCTGGACAACAGAGAACAGGTTACGGGCGTGTTTACTAGGCTCGAGCGCGCACACGCCGAGACCGCTGTGCAAGTCTCTGGCGAACGTCGTCTGCCACCTTCGCTTGCTTGTGGTCTGCCCCACTATGAAGCGAACGTCGTCGGTGGTCGCCGCGCCGCCTAGTCCCGTCGCTCTCTTTTTCGCCCTCATGGAGCTCACTTTTGATGCGGAGGAAATCCTGTATCACGCTTCTTTCGCTCGGCAGTCAATTCTAGTCCTGATCGTATTCCAGTTGTGAGTTCACGTCTTCCACTCCCCCAGTATATTCCAATTCTGATCCGAATTTCGACCACGCCGCTAGCCAAAATGTGGCACATTTATAGATCGCGGCGAGCCCTCACACCGTTACCAGCTCAGTGGTGCAGAGGTGTAGCTGGTGCACCACTGCACCGGCAGGTGGCTGTTCCAAACACAGCCACCGGCAGGGCTTGTGAGACACGTACAGGTTGCTCTTCTCGAGCAATGCTAGAAGGAGCGGCTCCCGAACTGCTTCATTTTTGCACAGTTTTTCGCAAGGCTGTATATTCTTCACGTTGCTACTTTCTAAGTCATTTTGTTCGTAGTCATTTCGATTTTGCTGACTCATTCTTCGTGCAGCGTCTTCCTCCTCTACCTTACAGGTGGAGAGGAGGTGAGAGGCAAATCTCCCTGAACACCACCTAGTGGTGGGAGGCTTCGCACAGTTTCCGCCTTTATCGCCCTCCCAGTGCCATCACGTTAAAAATGACTCCATGGTATTCCGCCATCCTCCAGGGCGAAAGGGGTGCAACAATAGGCCTACGGTGTTCCACCACCGCACCCTCACCTCTCCCCCTCTCCCTACGCCATGAAAATGCCCGTGTACCCAGCAGGGCAGATAGCTATCCAGGTAACGTGACAGCAGAGGGCATATATGTGAGCAGAGGGCATGTATACAGCAGAGGGCGCGATATGCGGCAACCGGAAACTCAAGCGCCCTCTAGAAGATATCTTCTAGAGGGCGCTTGAGTTCCCGGTTGCCGCATATCGCGCTGTTTATTAACTTGGAGGACGTGGCGGGAAAAGATGTTCGGGCTTTTAACTTCAAACTTGTCAGCAGTATTACACATCTTATGTTGCCGGACAAGCGACTACAATGCTACAAAAGACCATACTACCGAGTATTACTGAGGAACAAATTGTTCCCTTTGAAGAGCTGTGGCAACGCAGTTATCCTCTGTAATGCGAAAGCCCTGAGGGTAAAATAAATGAAATGAAATGAAATGAAGTACTTCTCAGGGGTCACCCCCCCCCCCCCCCCCCATTGACTGACCCTTGTGGTGTCTTTCTATCTTGCTTATAGTATCTTGCTTATAGTTCGCCTTCTGTCCCTTGTCTGTTTTTGTCGCGCTACAAGCATCCCCTCATGCTTATAGTATATTAGGGTATGCGGTCATCAGAGTGCCCACCGACCTTGGGCAGGGTGACGGTGACGTCGGTGGTCCAGGCGAGCCTGTCCAGCACTGCGCGCACGTCCGCCCATCGGGCCAGCGCCGGCAGCACGTCCCTGTCCAGTCCCCCCGCGCGCAGGGCGGGCAGGAAGAGGGCCATCTGCGACGACGGGCAGTCGTAGGGCAGCCGGACGCAGGCGAAGCGCGGCTCGCGCAGGTAGGGCAGCTCGTTGCCGCTTTGCGTCATCATGGGCACCATCAGGCCCTGGTCGGGCTCCGCGTAGAAGGGCTGCTCGCCCGCCCGCCGGAACGCCTCCTCCCAGCGGCTGCTCAGGTACACCAGGTTCACCAGGCACGAGCCCTGGAGGGTGCGTATCCACGGTCTGTATACACACTGCAGCCACTCATATCCCCCGCAGATCTTAATCTCTAGACTCGCCACCAAGTTCAGCGTGCATCTTCCCTGTGTTAATAGTCGGAGCCATTCAGATTAACTGGATCAACAACTAAGTCCACTGGAGGACATGGGCCTCTCTAGTTGGTCACCGATTCCATACCCAACAATTATGGACAAAAACATTTTTGAGCTGGAAACCGTTTTTGTTTTTCATGCAATGTAAGATTTCACTATTACAATCAATATATCTGCAGGTCACCGGACGGTAGTCTTGTATTCTTTTTTATATTAACGCTTTTCCTGTCGTCAAAAGGGTGCCCCATTGCTTTGGTTTTTTGGTTTGCTTTGGTTTGATTTATTGGGGTTTAACGTCCCGAAGCGACTCACGCTATGAGGGACGCCGTAGTGAAAGGCTCCGGAAATTTCGATCACCTGGGATTCTTTAACGCGCACTGACATCGCACAGCACACGGGCCTCTAGAATTTCGCCTCCATCGAAATTCGACCGCCGCGGCCGTGATCGAACCCGCGTCTTTCGGGCCAGCTAGCAGCCGAGCGCCGTAACCACCGAGCCACCGCGGCGGGACGTTGATTTTTTATGGCAGTCTTAAATGTTCGATGCAATCGATGGAGACACCCTAAAAGAAAGATTTAGAGTACAGTACATATCAGAAGATTGGACCATGCTGTGCGATGTCAGTGCACGTTAAAGAACCCCAGGTGGTCGAAATTTCCGGAGCCCTCCACCACGGCGTCCCTCATAGCCTGAGCCGCTTTGGGACATTAAACCCCATAAACCAAACCAAACCATTACATTAAGTATTTCCATAACAGTATCGTACAATTTTCTCATTTTCAAAATTTTTGTTCCAGAATGTTTGGCACGCACCAGTGGCAGACACTATATCCCTGCATACTGTTTAATCCTCTTAACTTTGCTCATTATATTTCCTTTGATTAAACGTTACTTTCTCTCTCTATCTTAATACTTTGCCGTCCACTGCAACATATTCTTTCCTTTTAAGTCCTCTCTGTTGGCCAATGTAGAGGTTTGGGCGAGTTGGTGGCAGGTCATTCTTAAAACAGCGCGAAAAAAAAAACACGGACGCAGAGAACTGACGTACAGCCTTGTCAGAAGTGAGCCCAGGGGGTTTGCTTCTAAGCCCTGTAGTGGGGATCCTGTAACGTATTTGGGTATTTGCGGTTTAACGTCCCAAAGATCCTGTAGAATTCATAAAAGTCCTACCCATTGGAGGGGGCAGAATCAAAGATATTCCTACCATCAAAAGATTTTGACCAGCAAGGAGCATTACAAGCCACAGATTATGGCTCAGAAGCAGACCCCCTGGGCTCTAAACTTTTGTGTACACCCCAGGTAGCACAGGTAATTGACCCAATAATGGAAATGGATGGCTTCACACTGGTCCTTTGTAGGCCCAGCCTTTGCTTGTGTGTTGCCAATATCTTCCGAATTACATGTGCTGCTGGGCACACAGCGCGCGTGTGTACGTCTCTCTGCGTCCCTGTCTTTTTCGCGCGGCTTCGTGTGACACCACTTCGAATTTCCTACGTCAATTAGTTTGGCCGTAATGGACGTTTCAAGTTTGAAGAAGTCACGATTTGGGCAACCAAAGGTTGTCAGTGCGAAGCTACATTTTGATTCGACCAGCGATCTTATACTCCGTAACGCGTTGAATCGTTTTATGCTACTCCGAACATTCTACGCCGGTTAGGTGGTCCACAGTCTGTGTACCAGTGGTACCACCCACTGGCTCCACTTGAATGACCTTAATGCGACCTTGAGTCATCCAAGTATCAGAGCAAACCCTCTAATATGCCCCTGCACTCTCAGGGGGAGGTGGAAAGGAGAGGAAAAGCGGGAGAGCAAAGATGCGAGGTGGGAGGCTGCGAGTGTTGAAAGTGACACCGCGGCCGCCAATCAGAGTTGGGTGGGAAGAGTGGAGAGGGGGTGCGGCCTGCCAGACTCATACGCATACTCTGCCACAGGAATCGCACTGATTGTCAGGGATTTTTTTCTCTCTAGCTTGCATTGTCGTTAGAGCGCGGTAATCCATCGATGGAATCCAGCCGCCGCGGTGGCTCAGTGGCTATGGTGCTCGGCTGCTGTCCCGAAAGACGCGGGTTCGATCCCGGCCGCGGCGGCTAGAATTTCTTTGGAGGAGAAATTCTAGAGGCCCGTGTACTGTGCGATGTCAGTGCACGTTAAAGAACCCCAGTTGGTCGAAATTTCCGGAGCCCTTCACTACGGCGTCTCTCATAGCCTCAGTCGCTTTGGGACGTTAAACCCCACAAAATCAAAATCAAAATGGAATCCAATGTCGGTTTGTCCTCAGTGCCATTTTTTCCCATTGAAAACCAGTAATTTACTGTCTAAATTCCGTATTTAGGCCTAAACAAACACAATTTCTTACTTTCCAGCAAGCAGCAGCTGTTAACTTCTTACAGGGATGCGCGAAATTTCGCGCAAATTGCCCTAATTGATCAAAATAGCGACGCCGAAATTCCACTTGTCAGGTGAACACAGGAGGGGCCGAGGAATCAGTTTGTTTCGAAGATGCACCTAGCTGTTGTATGTGAGAAAAAAAGTGATGTCATTCCTGATAGCAACATCTGCGTGCATAAAAGCGGTGGACGGCGTGCATACCCGATCGATGTACCGCGAAATATTATTTTACGCGTTCGCAATGTGAAATAAAAAAACGTACTGTTCGCGAATGAAGGATGCTATATTCACCCGACACAATGAAATCACAGGTACGTGCAATATGAACTCAAAAAAATTGGCTGTGGTTTAGCTCTGGTTAAACCTGGAGTGACGCGAGAGCTCCGCCGAGCCGCCTACTTATATAGCTGCGACACCTCCCCCCCCCTCCCCCACTTGACACGGCGCATGCGCACATCTGTTGCAGCTCGGTTTTGCCGGCAGCAGCAGCTGCTCCGCACCACGTGACCAACCGGCTCAAGACCACGCCGCCGCCACGGAGCTCAAGGGGTGCCATGCTTCAGTGAAGGCTCGAAGAGCTGGCGTAGTGTAGCTCTCGCTACAAAAGGTGTGAGTTCGCTTTGTACTCCCTTGTCCAGCGCAAAGCGTCAGAAAGGGTTAAGCAGGAAATCGCTGCTTACACCACATACCTGCGGTTGTGGCAGCGGCCTTGTCTTCTCCTGTCCGAACGGTGTTCGCTGAGCTGACTGGTCGGCCCTCGGAGGGGCCGCGGCGGTATCGGTCTCCGGTCGCGAGTCTTCCGTGCCGAAGACGCTTGTCACGGCACCTTCCGTCAGTTCGTACGCCCAGGTGTTGGTCGAGTCGCTGATGTCCTTGGCGGCTCCGCTCTGGGATGACGCGTCCTTCCGTCGAACCTACGAGGGTGGTGGTGAAAACATTTATTGAGGAGGGACAAGAGGTATGTTTGGATCAGCCCGTAAGGGACCGATCCTTACAAGCACTAGGTGGAGGTCCCTAGTCCGGGACCCCAGTGGCGTTGGCCGCCGCCCGGGCGCGCCCGACTAAGGCAGGGTCGCCTCCCAGTCCTCCCGGGTTGGGTTGGGGATGGGGGAATGGCCGGATTGGAGGGGCAGGCCCACACCATGTGATAGGTGTCAGAAGACACCGCGAGGGTGCGCGGTGGCTATTATGAGAAGCTTAACGAGCAGACAAAGATTCCATTTGAGAGAGAGGCCTCGAGAGGGAGCTCCAAAAAAGTGGAATTCTTATTTGACAAAGTGTCAGTAAGATTCTATTTCTCACACTTGCAATGATTACTGGGTATTCCGCTTTTTTTTCGACGTTCAGGCGTATTGAGCCGTTGTGTGTTTGTCTGTTTGAAGCCAGCTTTATGGCAGGCTGCTCACCTGCCCACCGTGTCAGGCGGCAGCGCAGTTAATTGTGAGAGGCTGCTCGGGATGAGCAACCTGGATCGCAACCCAACCCAAGTCCCACAGATGACAGCACCTGCCATACAAGGGATGTGACACTATAATTTTTACTGCTTTTCCTCTCCTGCATCCGTGTGGCAATTTTGTATACCTGTGCAAATCGGTTTTAGGTTTCCTTCGGTTGTACGCCAGGGTGTAGTTTATAGTATTTGCTTCAACCTCCACTTTTGGAGCGAAAGCTACACTACTATAGCTGCGACGCATTTCGCCGTGAGCCTCCGAATCACCTTGAAACGACCTTGGGATAAGTCATGGCTGGCGGTGCTATGCGCATATACCTCGCCATGTGTGGTCCACTTAGTGGATCACATTTAACCTTGAAACTTTAAACTTTGACATGGATGGCGGTGCTATCCTCCGAATGACCTTGAAACGACCTTGGGATAAGTCATGGCTGGCTGTGCTATGCGCATATACCTCGCCATGTGTGGTCCACTTAGCGGATCACATTTAACCTTGTAACTTTAAACTTTTACAACCGACGCACATTTCGCCATGAGCCTCCAAATGACCTTGAAACTACCTTGAGATAAGTAATGGTTGCACATCTGCCTTACCATGTGTGGTCCACCTTGGTGCTGCACCACTTGACGTTTGACCTTTGGCATTGTCCTTTGACCTTGACCTTTCAAGTTGTCGAAAGAGGGCGGTAAGAAGCCTCATGGTAATCGCGGGTTGTCACGTGATTCAATTCACAGTTGTGACGTCAGGGTATGGGGTATATAAACCGGAGCTGTGCGCTTTGGTTTCGCTACGTGAAAACTCGGTTCAGCAGAGCTCAACAACTTGAATTTTTTTTAAGAAAGTCGAACTGGAAACAGCGCGCTTATCAGGAGGCCCAAGGCCGCACTTTTCGCAAGAACAGTGCAACCGCGACGAATTTCTCGGCGCACACGGTGCACAGCTACGAACACGTTGAGTGACACTGTAGTGGATGAGGCGGGCAGTGCGTATACCTTTCCCCCGAGGCTGCCCTCGAAGAGCGCCACGTACTCTTCGGCGAGCGCTGTGTTGGCGTGGAGCAAGTTGCCGATCCGGACGGCGTCGCAGCGGCGTAGACTCTTAACGCACTCCGCCAGGCTTTCCACGTCGCCTGGCCGGGGGCCCGCCTTGATGATGCCCGGGCTGCATGCGGAACACGGCGCAGTGTTCACATAATCTGTTCAACGATGGGTTCAACTGTTCATTGTCTCTTCGCATCAAAACACTGAACGCTAGAAGTTATAGTCTTCGCATGTGCAGCCCTGAAAATCAAGGACTGAATGCTCAGCACTATGCAGAGGCTTCTATGCCTCACTTCTGAAGACTTGTCTTTGATGATGATGATTAGGATAATTTTTTTTTATGGCGCAACCCTTATCAAAATGGTCTATAGACAGGTTATAGCCTTCTTATAGACTCTATTGCCTTCCTATAGATGTTTCTTTCTGTCTATTCATAGTCTATAGACAAAAGTCTATAAACTAATTTATAGGATTTATCTGTAGAGAGTCTATAGGCTTTAAAGACAAAAGTCTTAAGACTGTCTAAAATTTTTTTTAATTGAAGGGCATATGTGGCCAAAAAGCGCCATAGCACAAGGTATTTTGTTCTGCTCAAGGTGGGGTGAAAGACTTATTTCGCAAGCATTTCACCCTAAAGAAGCCGAGTGCCAGGCATGGGGAAGCTTGTACCCACTGTATCACTGGTTAGTACCCCGCTGCGCTGGGGATCGAACCGCGCACCTACCGCATGCCAGCCGCATGCTCAAACGACTAGGCCACCGGTGCAGTCCCTGGAACGGCCTGGCGACAAACAGGGGGCGGCGCTAAGAACAAGCACGTTTTCCACCATCGGAGAGATCGAGTGGTGTACTGAGAGAAAGGAAATGATGTTTTTGGCAGAGACCGAAGATTGAGACATACGGCGAACCGCAACGACAGGGGGTATACAATTGGTGATTACTGTGCCAATTCGCTCAGTGAAAACAAAGAACATGTTATGTAGATATAGAAAATTTAGTTTTCTTCGCAAGCTTTGTTTAACTTCAACGTGCATTCCAGTGCTGCTGATTTAGTCTCCTTTTTTTGCCATTACTGGTTGTGTTCATTAATTGTGGAGAGTTTTACTAATGTATAGCTTTGTTTATACTATCGCTAGGCAGCATTTTAAGATTACGCTTTCTAAAAGTCCCACCCACCTTCTGTGAAGGAGAGAGGATAAAAATGGGACGGGGCAACGTAATTTTCATGCCACCAGTGACAACTTCAGTTCTTCCGCCGCTTTGGACGCAGCAAAGGTCAGAAGCTGACTCAAAGCTGTGAATAGCGCCTCGACGTGGGAAGGTGTTTACTCGATATCCGCAATCACGGGGAGCAGCTGGCCGGTGGCAAACATTGGAGACAGATAAAGAGATGCAGCACGAATGGCACGTCGGCGTAGCGGCGCAAAATACTGGCTTTATAGGTGGCGTAAAACGTTTCCTCATGTGTCAGTGCTTTATCTAAACTTATCTCTGCGCGGACTGGGTGATGGGGAGTTACAATTAACAGACATCATAGTTCACGTGGTGTTCTCTCCGCCTCTACCTTTGACGCTCTACGTTGTGGTAGAGCATCCCCCTCGGGTTCGGGAGGTGCTGGGTTCGATCCCCGGTGCCGCTGGGTGCCCACCGGTTTCCTAATGGGTACAAGATTTCTCCCGGCCTGTTGCTGGGCTTTTCAGGGGTGAAATGCTTGGGAAAAGGGTTTTGGACAAAAGCGTTGCTACTGCTTAGGCTACTTTTTTTTTTAATTTTAAAGGATGCTGCCCTTGTGTTGTATAGTAGGATACAACTTGAAAAAAAGTAGTTGCTAACACTGGGTCGCTGTCCGCGGCGTTCAGTATTACTCCGCTGGCCAATCGCAACAGTAAACGAAATCAGCTTTTTAATGTTTGACTATATCAAACTATGCATCTATCATAATTCTGGTGTTCATAATCTTTTTCTTGCGATAAGCTTTTTATTTCGGTAACGAGAAGCGCTTAACCAGCGTACTACTTTTTCGTCTGGGAGGAACGCTGTTCGCGGAAGCTAAATGTGGGCGGAGCCTCACTGCAGACTTAGGTTATAGCCGACTACAGTGACACAAGTTATGTTGATACTATACAAGGCTGGCGGAACGATTGCCGACGTTTGTAGTTCAAGGCTGATGATCGTCTCTTCTTGAAGCCACCATCACCTCAGCTCTTCCGGAACAAAGCCAAACCTTTGAGCTCATCTGGCTGCGTGTATAGACCCTTCTACGCCGTTCAGCTACCCAGCTTGGCATGCGTATACCTTGGTCCTTGGGCGGCCGCCAGGGCGGTGGCGATGCCCAGCGGAGAGCAGAGCACGTTCTCCTTGGGGCCGCTGGCGTCCAGGGCTGCCCTGAACAGGGCCATGGCCTGCTCGTTGAAGCTGTCCGGGTCCAGGGCCATGGCTGGACGGGCGGGCCCCGGCGGCCCTCCTTCCAGCGGCAGGGAACACGGGCGCCTCCCCGCGGGAGCATCCTTCTTCTTCTCTGTCTTCCTCTGGAGAACAGCCGCTGCGTACCGACCTTGGATAATGTCGATGGCATGTGGAACAAAAGAGATGTTGTTCCTAGGTAGAGGATCCCATTGGTTTTTGCTGCCTCCTCGGCCCGCTCAATCCCAACCCCTAAACCCCGTCCCATTTTGCGGAATAAAGTTTTATACTACTACTGCCGTTGTTGTGCCCTTGAAGAAATTTACGCATTGTTTGGCGCGCGCAGTTCCATTCTTACAAAGCTGCCGTCTTTGCCAAAAGTAACCGGGCAACACTGGTTTGTTTCTTAGCCGCTTAGCGAATCACTTATGGCAGCCCTTTAGCCATGAATCTGTGTACAGTAAGGTGAACCCTTGTCCTCACGTTCTGACACCTTTCTGTCTTGAGAGGTGCCGTAAAGGCTCCATTATACTGTCGAGAAGCAAGAACCTGTTGCTCCGTTTCTTTTGGCAAATGGGGTACGTACCCAAACTTCCAATTCCGCATCCCTGCCCGTCTTGAAGCTTTATATATTTTGAATTTATTTCGAAAGCATCCCAAAATCTAACCTGAAAGGTAGCTCGCACCCAGGGGAGATTCCGAATGATTGCATGCTATTAATTCCTGGTGAAAAACAAAAGGAACTGACAAGATAAAGTTTATTTTGAGCGGAGCGCTATTCCATAGCGACGAATAACCAGTGGGAACGAGCGCTTTTAATTGCGTTCATTGCCATTCTCATATAATTTCGCTTATGTCATCTAAGGTGCCGCTGTTTGACCAGAAGTCGGAATAGTGTGCCCTTGAGAGAACGGAATCATGTCTCAAAGGCACAGTACCGCAACATCAGGTTCCCTTCAGAGGCATCCGCAACTTGCTGGCGTTGGGCAGTTGAGACGCCACACTTTCGTGAGCACGTGGGGGCTCGGCACAGCCGCGTTTAGGCATGTGTTGAGTTTGGCTATGTCTGTAAGAAAAGGAACCGAAGCTGTTTGCAGCGCTGTGACAGGTAGAGTTCCCTCGTACAATCAGGGCGCAGGCAGAGAGCAAATAGTCCCTCAGGTATTTGTGGAGTGTTGTGACTATTTTTCAAGCAGTTATTGCAGTGATTGAAAAGATAGTTGAGGATGGTGTTTCGCAAGTGCAGCGAGCGTTTCATTCACTGGTTAAATTAGCAGACGAATTCCGCATGAACACTGCACTGCGGAGTCCCGCTGAGAAGTGGTGCGCTGCCGTTCGTAAACATGGCGCCCGCCGAGTCGGCCGAGTCTCTTGCGTGCAGCAGCTTTAGACTGGTGCTCTTTTGTTCCCAGTGATGGAGCCACCAGTCGTGGGGTAAGGGCACGGAGGAACACTTTCTGTACCGTTTTGCAGCCTCCTCCGGACTGTTCTATTCCATCTGTGTTGTTTAAATTTCCTCTCCAGGCCTGCTTTGCTTGCCAGAGGTGTAGGAGTCTATTGTGCGCAATTTCAGGTTCCGCCTCTTGAGGTATTTCTTTGGTAGCTTCCTTTGCATCTTCCCGTAGTTATGTCGCCAATCCCTCTATGTCTGTGATACTCCTTTATTTCGTTTGATGTGTTTTCCGAAAGGTATCCCATTCAGTTATTGCTATTTTCTCCTGTTTTCTCCGCTGTAGACCCCCTCTACTACTAGCTGAATGGTCGCTTCCTAGATTTTCTTTAGTGGTGCACAACGTGCCGTTTCGTCCTCCACTAAGAAAGGTTAGATTCGCGTAGGTCTACCCATTCGATTGGAAAGCTACAATGGACGCGACCTGATTTTCTCATCTATCGCTCTTGGTAAATTGGCGTTGTGAAATTGGCAGCAGGATAACAGTAAAAACCTGGTTGCCCTCCTGCCTCTGTCTTGTAATCTCCCTGTGGCCACAATGGTAACGCACGGAGTTTTTCCAGTACCCTGCTCTGTGCTCGCGGTGTCTCCGCTGTGCTTTCATGAAGTAGCTATATATCCCCATGGGACCAGGAGTTTGAATTTTTAAGGCGAAAGCCTTTAATGGCTCATTCTCCAGTCCGTCGATCCGTCCGTCCGTCCGTCCGGCATTACATCCAGCGCCTGCGTTGACTCATCGACGAGCGCAGCTGCCAAAAGGTGACGTCATCTTCGTCGACAGGTGGAGCTGTCGGCGCGGCAGCGTCGAGCGCTGCTCCATCTTCAGTCGGTGTGCGGAAGCAAGTGGAGGAGGATGGCTCCCAAGCGGCGCAGCCGTAACAAACATAGGCAGTCATTGGCAGTCGAAGTAGCGCGACAAAGGCTTTCGCCTAGCGTACTTTAGGCTCCCAAAGTGCCCCCATAGTTTTTTGTCTCTAATCGTTTTCAGGCGATTCATCATTGTCATCGTCGTCGTTGTCAGCATATCTGCCCCACTGTAGGACAAAGGCCTCTCCCTCAATCTAGGTTCCAAAATAAGGCTCAAAAATTTTTTGCTGCTTTTACAACTTTTGTGTGTGCGGAATACTTTTGGAAGTGTCCTGAAAAAATTGCATAATATCCGAACCGCAGAGAAAAATTAGAACCACTTTCTTTGTATGTTGCACTGTGCCTGCTAGTGTGCGGTTCTTTTTCACAGCCAGCAAGCGATGTGCGGGCATTGGCTCTCAGTCTTCTGAAAGCTCGTCAAAAGGCAGGCATTCCCTCATCACTATTTGTATTCTTTTCTTTTGGGCTTTCCTATCAGAAGGGCTTGAAATTGAGGGGACAAGTTTTATAGGTATAGCCTAGAAACAGCTTTGTCCGAGCCCAAACCTTGTTGCACATAGCTTTCGCGCCTGCGATTCTGCTGTTCAGTGCATTGAACGAATTTTCCATCGCCGGCTCTCAGGAGGATATGGGAAAACATCGGCTTATGTCGCTGTCTCTTCTAAAGTACTCGATGGTTCAGTGTCCCATTCTCATTGGTTGTAAGGTTATCGCATTGCCCGGTGGTGACGACGTCACAGCTTTGTGCTGCGACGCAAACTTTCTCTATTCCTGTCCACTGCTGCTCTTACTACAGAGGGCTTGGTTTGGTTTATGGGGTTTAACGTCCCAAAGCGACTAAGGCTATGAGAGACGCCGTAGTGGAGGGCTCCGGAAATTTCGACCACCTGGGGTTCTTTAACGTGCACTGACATCGCACAGTACACGGGCCTCTAGAATTTCTCCTCCAAAGAAATTCTAGCCGCCGCGGCCGGGATCGAACCCGCGTCTTTTGGGTCAGCAGCCGAGCACCATAACCGCTGAGCCACCGCGGCGGCCTTACTACAGAGCTTACTACAGAGCTTACTACAGAGCTTACTACAGAGCTAATGCTGCGAGGCGAAAGCCTTTCCTGGCGCACTGTTCGGCATTGACTGCGAGGCTGTTTGTGCTGCACTAGTGCTTTCTTTGACTACGCACTTTGGCTACACATTACAACTACACTGACTGCCGACTTTAACTGCTTCTTTAGCACGACTCTCTCTCTCCCTCTGCTTCGATGAGTTCGGTTGTACCCATGGCTCTGTTCGCAGTAATGATGTATGTAATGTGGTCACCCACGGACGCCTTACGCCCCCTGTCGGAGCGGACGACAACTATTTTTTCTTATTAGTTGTCGTCTGCTCCAAAAGGGGGCGTCAGGCATCCGTAGGTGACCTCATTACTGCGAATCCGCGCACTCTGACGTCATAACCATTTCGACCAACCGAAAAGCGTGACACCCCTGCTGACAACCTTCTGTCGACAAAGATGAGGCATTAAAGGCTTTCGCCTTATATCTGTCACTGTACCAACTGGTACAGCGATAAGACCGTGCGGCCTGGAAAAAGACCCCAGGTGCAGCCATCGCTTCAGAAGAAAACGGAAGCTTTTGTAGCTGCGCTCCTAGGAGGCCAATAGACAGATGGTGAGATATAAGGAGGATTTATCCTCCGGGGAAAGAAAAAAGGAAGAAAAGAAGACGGCAGCGGCCAAATGACGCCCGGCTCGGCTCGGAGAGCGAGCGCGCGGCGAATGATTGAGGGGCGAGGCGGCGTTCGGCTGCTGGAATGGGAGAGCGCGCGGAAGGCGAGCGCCTCTCGCGCCAAAATCGCGGCCAAGCATGCAACGCGACCGATGAATCTCGAGGAAAGAGAAGGAGAAAGAAAAATAAAAGCGAGAGCGGGTTCGCACGAGCTGTCCTGTTTGCTGCCTGCCTGCACCCGGGAGGATCGGGCTGGCTCGCCGGTGACCGAAATAGACCGCCGTGGGGCCCATCGGCCCAGACGAGGAGGAGGGGGCAGCGGTGCGTGTTGCTTTTGAGAGAGCGGAAGAGAGGGGAGAAAGGATGTGAGTGAAAAAAGGCGAGAAGGGTGAAATTTTTGAAAGTGGAATGCGAGCGCTCCTCTGTGTGTATACACTTTGCGTCTAATTTCGCGCGCTGTCGCCGCGCGATACGAGCGGGACGGGTAGAACGAAGTCGCGGATTCAGCTGCGAGACGGAATAATTTTCTATAGGTGTGAGCTTAGACAGTTAAAGGATGAATGGAAGCTCACGTGACTGACGTCATCGTACGTAACGGTTCGGACAGCCCACCCGTCCCTTTCTCTCTCGCTTTACGGACGCTGACGCGTTGGAGAGTCAGCCGAATTGCTGGACTCACTCACACCCTCACTGCAAAATGCTGTTGTTAACTAATGTGTCGGAAACTTCATGAATGAATGCCGTTGTTCAATTAGCGGGGGCGGGCGCCATGGGCGTTGCCTCGGGATTCGAGTCTCGTTACTACGAAATGTGTGTAGCGATGTCGTGGATTTAGCGAAGAAAACGTTTTTGACGGGTGTACTGAAACAGTGGTTACAACAAAGCAACATCAACGTCTATTGAAATTCGCCGTGAGTTTTTATTAAACTGGATTTTCTTTGAAAGTGCGTCATCGTTCCTGTTGCCACATAGCCGCCCGTTTTAGTGGCGTTCGCTCGATGCAAGTGCTTGGCCTTTACCTTTGTTCGACAGTTTGTTCGACAGTCTTGAACATCCGTGGGTGGGGCGATAGAAACTGTCGTCGAACGTCGAAGGCTGCTCTATAGGAACTTTGTGAGAATGCACTTTTGGCACTTCTGTTACTGGCGAGTTTTAGCACAGCAGCTGCGTACTAGCGTAGGTGCGCACCTGATTACTAGGGGCAGTACCAGGCGGGGTTATTGCGCGTACTCACCCGGCGTCTTGTAATCCGATATGCGTCTCCGCTGTGCTAAAACTGTAAACAGAGTGAGTGTGACGGAAACGGAGCCGCGGTTACCGCTAACTTTTCTTGAGTTTAGTGTGGACAGAAGAAACTGTCGAGCATAGATATAAGCGTACTACACATACATGCAGATCAAGGGCAGATTTTAGGGATGGGCTTACCAAGTTACAAATTTTCTAATGAACTGCACTTTTAAAGAGCCCCTGAAACACCTCCTGAGGAGAGGACATAAACTCGCTCAATCTCTATACTGTATTGTCATGAACACCTGAGCCAGATAATACTCTCCTACAGGTAGCAGAGAGCCCACAATCGTGCGCGCCCTTTCCGACAATTTTTCCATGCTCGCGCCCTCCTCCGTCGCACACTGTGCGTGATTCTGTTCAGAAATGGCTATTGGTTCGATTCTTTTAGGCGTCGAGCACGCCTAAAATTGTGCCAGAAAAATTACCACCCTGTATACGCAATGCCTTGTGACCTCGAGCGTACCAGGATCTTGGAAGAACGCTAAAATTATCTTAATTCGTACGAAAGGAGACGTCGAGGACTTGAAGAATTACACACCGATCAGCTTACTGTCCGTATCATTTATGCTGTTGCGACGGAAGCTGAAACGCCGACATGCCCGGTCTGGTATCTGAGGCCAAATTCAACGTATTTGCAGGCTCCATGCAGAACAGGCCTTGGCAAGTATCCCAAACGCTGCTTCCGACGCTATACCGTAGTCGGTCCGACAACGACCTTGGGGGGATGGGGCTAATCAAGCCGGCATGTCTATATCTTCGTGCAGATAAGCTTTGTCCGTTGGCTAACCTGTACAAATATGCTGGCCCTTAAGCGACTGCTGCATGTGCGTATGCATAGGAAAGTTAAACCTGTTTAGTGAATTTAAAGCGTTAAAGAAGTTTAATGTTTAATGTCGTGTATAAGCACGCAAAATAACCAGAGCACCCAACAAGGAAGCCCTTGACTAGACATGCACTGCCCATATCCGCACAGCATCGTCTTCTGGCAAGACACGCTAGGCCCAACGTGGGACCGAGTACTGGAGCCCACGTGGGCTGTCAAGATTAGTCTGACGTCGGGCCCACTAGGAAACCGCAGGCGGACTGCCCATATTGGCCCAACGTTTGACCGGTCTGGGGATCCCACATGAGTTGCCACCACTGGTCCCACGTGCACCCCACAAAGTAACTATAATTAAGTGTCCGCACTGGACGTATTTGGGGAAGCACGTGAGATCCTTGCAACGTAAGGAGGCCTGTGAGGAGCCCAGTGGGCTGCTGACATTGGCCGCTGCTGGCCAGACTTCCGAAGCTGACGTTGGTCGCCTCTTGGGCTGCCGTCATTGATTCATAAGAGGGGCGCCACGGGAGCCTGGCGGGCTACTAACCGACATCGGCCCACTTGGCTGCCTACTTCGAACAATAGCAGCCCTCACCTCAGATTTCACTTTGTGCTTCGCGGGTTGCGCTCGGCTATAGCATTAGTTTTGATGGATGCCTGGGCCTGTGGAGAATGTTTCATGACTGAAGCCGTCTTCTGCGGCAAGCTTCAGTGCCTCGGCAAAATTTCGGATTTGTTATATTATTGTTCTTCGCAGTGCGTATGAGGCTACTGACCTGGTCGGCGGCAGTTAGAAATGCTTCAGTGGTGAAAGTTCTTGATGTAAGATGTCTAATATTACCCTACGGAGGCATGACTCACCGGCTCTAGTCTCAAAAGCTTTCCTGACCACCTGCGTTTAATACACTGTAAACAGGAATCAACCGCAATGGGATTTTAAATGGTTGACGCCACGGCTGACGACGGCCTTTAACTTCGTGGATTTAAACGTTTACTCATCATTGTGGAAAAAAAAGAGAAAAATTAAATTTTATTTCCGTTCGCGGATCGACGAGGCATAAGGGAAGTTTCCCTTTCATTTAGCTCCCATTTCGAAATGGAGTTTCCTGCTCTTAATTCGCACCCCCCCCCCTCCCCCCTTTTCGCTACCGTCATCGTTGGCTCGCCGCGCGTATCTGCTGCTTCACAAACGCCTGCCGTTATACAAGAGGTCGCATTGTCGCCGTTTTACGCAGCAGTAGAGTACGCTAAACTATTCGGCTAGAGCCTCCAGTGCGCTTCCGCGATATATCCGATCTTCCTCTGTACGCACAATCTTCCTTTGTAGAGCTCTCGTTTAGGCCTCGTTCTCGTACTTTTGTCGGTGCATGTGGTTAGCGCGGTGGGGTTTGCAATGTGCTGCAAAGCTTGCGTCTTTATGGAACTGCGGTGGATAGGAGATTCAACGCCGAGTCTTTGATAAAGCTTGTTAGGCTGCATCGTTTTCCCGGTGATATTATGTAGCCAAGCTTTAAAAACACGAAGATGAAAGCACACGCTTGGTTTCTGTGGCTGTTGGCTTCTGTCATATTTATAACGAGCCCCTCATTCCTCTTCCCTTGTTTGCTTAATTGCTTAGCGAGGGCCTCGGTTCTGGCAGCCTTGACGCCATAGGAAGCATAAGAGGGTTCTCACGCAGCTTCCACCCTCTCCGTTCGATGACGTTCTACGTCACACCTGCGGTAACTCAGGACGTTCTACGTCCGCCGCTTAAGAACGTGGGTGGCGCTGAGGAACACTCTCAAGGTTAGGTTACTTGTAAACATAAATACCCCCGAAAAGCAGAAGATTTGAAAGCTGTCTCCGTAGCTCAGAGGTAGAGCACCGGACGCGTAATTCGTAGGTCGTGGGTTCGGATCCCACCGGCGGCATATGGTTGTTTTTTCTTCTGCTTTTCTAATCAATTAGCTTTAAGCGATAACATATTCAGTAATATTCTAAATTGATCAACACCACAAAATAAATAAATTAATTAAAAACAATCCCCTGTGCCCCTTGGTTTCTGTGGCTGTTGGCTTCTGTCACGCTGTCACGTCATGTCACTTCTGGTGGAGCATTCATTTTAAACAATTTTTGCGTTGGTTTTCAGTCACTTGTAGAGTTGAGCATCACAATGAGAACTGCAGTGAAGCCGCGTTCCAGTTCAATTCAATTTATTTCGAATTTCTTTTACAGAAAATACAAAACACATTTTGGACCCATAGCCAACGGGTAGTTCGAGACCAAGTACACAAAATACGTAAAAGCAATTAAAAAACAGCGGTCTTATACAGAATAGCGTAAGCGCGGAAAGATTAAAAGCTAAGCAGACTAAATAACGCTGGTAGATAACATTCGTCGAGACAAAAAAAAACAAAGAAAATAGCTTTGAAAACATGACATGCAAAGAGAACTTTCGGACATCAAGTGCGAGTACAAACTATTGTGTTACATACAATGTACATAATAACAGAAAACTAGGACGAATAAAGAATTTCAGGTTAAATCAATCATTTCAGTTGTGTTTTTTTTAAACATACCAGCAAAATTGTGCGAGTTTTTCAGAGAAATGGTAATCGTGTTCCAGATCTTTACCCAACCCTTGTAAGAGTCCGAACCTTTGTTAGAGCTTGTAAGGTTATTGCGTTTCTTCTACGATAATAAGCAACCAAATGAGCTAGCAAAGCACAATCAAAAGAGAACCCTTGACGTAGTGTCACGTGAGTGCAGCGCAGTTGCCCAGGTTGATTGGGCTGGTTCGCTGGCTGCCAGCCTCCCATTGCACTGCAGCATCGCTTCCTCTCCATTTTCGTCGCTGGCGCGGCTGTAAGAAAGAGCATTAGGTGAGGGTGCACAAGCATGGCGCCATGTTTATAGTGGATTTCTCCGAGTACGATAACTTTTTACTCCCTAGAACTCCTAATCAGCTCCAACTTTGGGGAAGTAAGTGGATACCTCATGGTTAAAAAACAGCGCACAAAAGACTAGACACAAGAGTAAAGGCGACGACAGGACAAGCGCTGAACTCACAACTAAGGCTTTATTTCGAAAACCTGGGTATATAAGGAAGGCATAAGCATGAAAACAAAATTGAACAAACAAAACTATGACAAAGATAAAACTATCGTGCGCCCGAAGCCCAGAAACCGCCAAGAAACGTGATCTCGTTATCACTTAAAGCAACCGAAGGTTTGCTAACGCAGCCCCGTTGCTCCGTTGCCATGAAGTATGCTTCTGCTACTTCCCGCGTGGTTTGATCTCTGTGAGAATACAACACCATTGCTTGACTTAACAAAGCAGTGCACTTTTTCTTCTTCTTTTTCATCACTGCGCACCCCTTACAATGGGTAACAAGATAAGATTGGTCATTGCCTTTTTCTAAATTGTTGTTGTGTTCTTGCAAACGCTTGTTCAAGCAACGGCCGGTCTGTCCGATGTAGCGGGCTCCGCAGGAAAGGGGAAAGCTGTAGACGACACACGTGCGGCAGTTGACAAACGGATCCGTGTGCGCGACACCGCAACCTTTTTTCTTTTTCGACACTTTCTTCCTTTCTATCGCAGCACACACTTGTTTAAGCTTGACAGGAGCAGACAACAAAACATCAACGTTGAACCTTCTTCCTACATTTTTCAGTCCGTGGGAGACTTGGTGCAAATATGGCACAACTGAGGTGCTTTTCTTTTCTTTTTCTGGACTGTTGAGTGGTGCATTCAGGGCCATCTGTCGCTTGAAACACTTAAGTAATCTTGAGCAAGCCTCGTTCACCATTGCATCTTGGTAGCCGGCATTCCTTATCCTCGTGAGTTGTGATCGGAAACTGTCAGCAACACAGTGGTGGCAGGATTTCATCAATGCAAACCTCAGGCAAGAACTTACGATGCAATTTTTCACCAATTTTGAGTGCCCCGATTGAGAACTCAGCAACGGCTTTACAGACCTTGGGTTGTATTTCCAGCAGACATGCTCACGGGCGAACCGCAGTTGCAAATCTAAATACTGTAGTTCATCGCTTACGGGCAACTCGAAAGTGAACAGCAGTCCAGACCCGCATTCTTTAAACACTTTGACGATGTCAACCACACTCGCATCGAAGCGGTCGCGTTCAGTGAAAACCAGATAATCGTCCACATACCTAACGGTGGTGTGATGCAGTCCTGTCAAGTTCTTTTCAAGGTCCCTGTCCACATACATCAGGAAAATTTCACTCAACACGGGAGCAACGCTGGACCCAATGCATACTCCGGCTTTCTGCGAGTAGAGCTTGCCCTCCCAGCCTACGAAGGTGGAACGTAGGTAAAACCGCAAAAGCTCAAGGAAACTTTCAACGCTCAGTCCTGTGTTGGTGCAGAAAACCATCTCGTCATTCTCTTCTGTGATGAACATCGGGTTCTTGAAGCCTTCTCCAGGACACAGCAGAAGGTTGTGCCGTATCCTCGCCTCGGAGTCGTGGCGGCAATCCCGTCATTTTAAGGAATGCCTGCGGGTCTCCTGTGGGGTCACCGACAGTCGGCAAACCTCGGGTCGCTCGTACCGCCATTGGTGTGCCACCTCTGACCGACTCACTGAGTTTCTTTGGAACGTCGTACGACCGCAACTACCGAGCAAGAAGAAAAGAAGTGGCTTTCAAGAAGGCAAGGTTTTGAATTTTTCTGAGCGACAGATCCCACCTGACATTAACAACGTGCTTAAGCTGGGTCCTAAGCATGCCTTTGAGCCTAAGCTAGACGGGCCGGGAAAGCTAGCTATGTCAAGGTCCATCGCAAGGAAAGCAGAAGAAAGTGAAAGGGCTCGATGCATCACCGAATGTCTTGAAGTTTTAGAGCGCACAAAGGGGAATACCATTAAGCCAAGTCCGATCAACGCGATAGCAAATTGGATGCACTCCAAGGACCTGAGGGTCATCCTTTCAGACAAAGAAGGATACTTCACCATTCTTTCTGAAGCTCAGTTCCAGGAAAAAGCATTGGCAGCTGTTACGAAAAACTTTGATGTAGCTCCATTGAAAGAAGCGAGGGTAAAGAAGGAAGCTGTTGATCTTCTCAAGGAACTTGGCCTTGAGAGGTTATGCACACAGGTCAACAAATGCAAGAAGCTGCATTTGGAAGTATTTTTCACCGCAAAAACACATAAGGCGGACGTCCCGTTTAGGGCTATCGTGTCAGAGAGGGACACTTGGCAGCACCAGGTGTCAGTTTTCCTGCAAAGACACCTTTCCTCTCTGCACTTTTGTGACCCTTTAAAGATCGCCAACTCAGATGCTTTAGTAACCTTCCTAAAAGACCACAACCCCCGCAACAGTGTTGCCTTCAGCATCGATGTCACTGACCTTTACTACAGCCTTCCTCACGACACCCTGCTTAAGCGGGTGAAGATGTTCATCACAGAAGAGAATGACGAGATGGTTTTCTGCACCAACACAGGACTGAGCGTCGAAAGTTTCCTTGAGCTTTTGCGGTTTTACCTACGTTCCACCTTCGTAGGCTGGGAGGGCAAGCTCTACTCGCAGAAAGCCGGAGTATGCATTGGGTCCAGCGTTGCTCCCGTGTTGAGTGAAATTTTCCTGATGTATGTGGACAGGGACCTTGAAAAGAACTTGACAGGACTGCATCACACCACCGTTAGGTATGTGGACGATTATCTGGTTTTCACTGAACGCGACCGCTTCGATGCGAGTGTGGTTGACATCGTCAAAGTGTTTAAAGAATGCGGGTCTGGACTGCTGTTCACTTTCGAGTTGCCCGTAAGCGATGAACTACAGTATTTAGATTTGCAACTGCGGTTCGCCCGTGAGCATGTCTGCTGGAAATACAACCCAAGGTCTGTAAAGCCGTTGCTGAGTTCTCAATCGGGGCACTCAAAATTGGTGAAAAATTGCATCGTAAGTTCTTGCCTGAGGTTTGCATTGATGAAATCCTGCCACCACTGTGTTGCTGACAGTTTCCGATCACAACTCACGAGGATAAGGAATGCCGGCTACCAAGATGCAATGGTGAACGAGGCTTGCTCAAGATTACTTAAGTGTTTCAAGCGACAGATGGCCCTGAATGCACCACTCAACAGTCCAGAAAAAGAAAAGAAAAGCACCTCAGTTGTGCCATATTTGCACCAAGTCTCCCACGGACTGAAAAATGTAGGAAGAAGGTTCAACGTTGATGTTTTGTTGTCTGCTCCTGTCAAGCTTAAACAAGTGTGTGCTGCGATAGAAAGGAAGAAAGTGTCGAAAAAGAAAAAAGGTTGCGGTGTCGCGCACACGGATCCGTTTGTCAACTGCCGCACGTGTGTCGTCTACAGCTTTCCCCTTTCCTGCGGAGCCCGCTACATCGGACAGACCGGCCGTTGCTTGAACAAGCGTTTGCAAGAACACAACAACAATTTAGAAAAAGGCAATGACCAATCTTATCTTGTTACCCATTGTAAGGGGTGCGCAGTGATGAAAAAGAAGAAGAAAAAGTGCACTGCTTTGTTAAGTCAAGCAATGGTGTTGTATTCTCACAGAGATCAAACCACGCGGGAAGTAGCAGAAGCATACTTCATGGCAACGGAGCAACGGGGCTGCGTTAGCAAACCTTCGGTTGCTTTAAGTGATAACGAGATCACGTTTCTTGGCGGTTTCTGGGCTTCGGGCGCACGATAGTTTTATCTTTGTCATAGTTTTGTTTGTTCAATTTTGTTTTCATGATTATGCCTTCCTTATATACCCAGGTTTTCGAAATAAAGCCTTAGTTGTGAGTTCAGCGCTTGTCCTGTCGTCGCCTTTACTCTTGTGTCTAGTCTTTTGTGCGCCGTTTTTTAACCATGAACCTATACCAACTCGCCCAACTTAACGTTCTACTAAGTGGATACCTCATTTGATCGGTGTATGAACCCCCGTATGAGCGTGCCCTAGAGGACGTCGTTTACTCCCGTTCTGGGTTATTTTCGATAACAATGTCGCATTTCCGCTGTCACGCTTAGAGTCCTCAAATAACGCCCACAATGGGCGCTGTACTAAGACAGCGGCGCAGACAGAGCCCGTGTGTGCGCATCAGGGGGAAAAAAAAAACTGATCCGAAGGTTTATTGGTTTATGGGGGTTTAACGTCCCAAAGCGACCCAGGCTATGAGGGATGCCGTAGTGAAGGGCTCCCGCAATTTCCACCACCTGGGGTTCTTTAACGTGCACTGACATCGCACAGTATACACGGGCCTGTAGAATTTCGCCTCCATCAAAAATTCCGCCCCCGCGGCCGGGATCTAAGGAAGTTGTTTTCTTGTACGTTGTTTTAAAGCAGTGAAAACAATTTTTTTTTCTTCCTCTGGGATGATGCGTATTCCATTACATGGATCGCGGATTCGCCAGCGCTTGAAAAGTAACTTTAAATGATTTTTACTCTAATTTCAATTCCGGTTTCAGTTGCCAGACGATGGTTGCGACATCGCAAGTGAGCATGAGATCACGTGAGGCATTAAAAACTGGAATATATCTGTTGCTTTGTCGTTTTAATTCAGTCAAGCTCTTATGCTAACCTGCTTTAGACGCCGTAAAAGCAGCAAATAAACAAAGAACTATTGCAGTTTTTGTATGCCTCTCGTGCGTTAGTGCTCACTTGTAGCGACGCATTAGACTGTACAATTGCGGAAACCGAAACGGCATGGAAGAATAAATCAGTTATGAATTGGGTACTCAGTGTGGGGAATTCCACTGGTGATTCATGCTCACTAATGCTTTATGCATCATTCAAAAGCAAAAATACGCTAGGAAAATTTTGATGTCTCTATCCCATGAGGGAATTTCAGCTTTCGAGAACAGGATACGCGCTGAAGCAACTCACTTTAATCACAGTCCGCGCTTACCAGCCCTTGTGCGACGTCTCCCCGTCGATATAACTCGCAGCCGCGAGCAGGTTATGCTAGCATTGGCGCATCCGTAACGTATTTGCAGGCCAATTCTTTTCATGCTTGTCTGCCCGCGCCCTCTCGACTCCGCATCGTGGCTTTGCGCTGCACGTTTCTCTTACTATGACTGCTAGCAACATTACAACGGTTTAGGTACAGTAACCTCACAGCGGCGACTGACCCATAACTCGTGACCGCGGCCCGCATAACACAGCGTTTGGAATGCTTTATGTGGCAGCCTCAATAGAACCGGTGTCAAGAGTGTCAAGATGTCGACCCAGCTACGCCATAGGGAAAGTCTTTATGAACGACTGACTCGTACACTGCGGAGGTTCCCGGCTAAACGGGTCAGTCGCGTGCCTATATCACCAATATTTCCGCAATGCCACACCAGGTGGCGCAAGTAGTAGGTCAGAGTTTGTGTCTTTGTGCGCCGCTGGTGTCAAAAAGCCGCTATAAATTGTCCTTCCCGACGAGCCACCCCCGATAGGCCAGGGGGAGGGGCCGTATCAGATGTCCTGGACGGCGCCCATGAAGAGTATGAGGTCCG